>NC_088323.1:8181818-8484848 GCF_910592395.1 Lineus longissimus | reverse complement strand
TATGGGGACTGTAGTGTAAAATGTGCCCTACTTAGCATAATCTGAGCAATTATTATATAAAAGTTGTTTAGGTTCGGTGTAATTATGACAAGTGCAAATTGCGCGGGGTATACACGTAGGCCTTCGTTGGGCAAAGCTATATGCAGTGTTTCTGTGGACACATGGCAACAATGACATGGATTTAAGCTAAAAGCAAGAGATTTTCGCGATAGAATATTTTCGCGAGTCTGACCTACTCGCGAAATTTGCGAAAATATTCTGCATTCAAAATGTTTCCGTTCTACAGTATATGGTGCACAATATTTTGAAAATGTGAAATTATTTGCAAAATGTACAGTATTCATGCTTTAAATGGAATTTCAAATGATCTGGAATAGTGGATTTTATTGAGAAGGCATCTACTCACTTTCCTAGCTCTCCATTCGTCGATTATGCAAAGAGAGTGCTCAAAAATTCTCTTTTTTTCGTAAAATGAGACATTTCACTACTACAGTTGCTCATAAATTCATGTTCACACAAACCCAATCATCAGTCAGTCAACATTTGAACAAAATTACTCCAAACACAAAGCGTCCTCAGAAAAACGTTTGTGACGTTTCACTAGTTTTGAGGTTTCTTTGTCAAAGTGGGGTTTATAAAACCACTTTTTTTCTACAAAGATAAAAGATCTCTAGGCAAAATAGCATATATATTCTTGTTCAGGCAATCAAAGTCATCAATCTGACAGTGGTTTCAACAAAATGTGGGCAAGTCTTAGACCAATATTGAAACACTATACTTTGTAGATTAATGCAAAGAGAGTGCCTACAAATCCTATTTTTTTTAAGATGAGACATTTCACTGCAAAAACTGCTCATATATTCATGTTGTCACAGACCTAATAATCAATCTGTCAACGATTTTAAAAAATTGGCCCAAACATAAAGCGTCCTAAGAACAAAATAACTTTTATAATCTTTGTAAAATTTCTGTTCACCCAAGTCACTATTTACAAAAATCAACCACGCTTCCAGTCAGAATAGCCCTAGCTACACTAAACAATGATATATTAAGCATAGTATACATACTAGCAATCAATCTCTACCTGGGGTGACACAGAAAGCATTGTTTAGAATGAAGCTTGTTTTACACTATATAATGTATTTTGTAAATTTATGCAAAGAGAGTGTTTACAAATTCTCTTTTTTTGTAAGATGAGACATTTCACTGCAAAAACTGCTCATATATTCAAGTAGTCACAGACATGATAATCAGTTTGTCAAAGTTCTATCAAAATTTGCCCAAATAAAAAGCGTCTTAGGAACAAAAAACTTTTACAATCTTTGTAAAAAATGTCTTCATCAAAGTCACTATTTTCAAAAATCAACCATGCTTCCAGTCAGAGTAGTCCTAGCTACACTAAGCAATGATTATGAAACATGATACTGTGAAGACTCTATTAAGCCGGTTTCGGTCAGATCGAAAAAGGCTTAAGTTAAATCATTAGCATATTCATATGGGGTACCAAATTGGGCAACTGCAATCATGGCCAGTCCTTCCATTGAAAGCTTTGACTGTGCAGTTATCAAACGTGCTTTTGATTAATTTCATGCGTACGATGTTCATTTCAAACAAAATAACCGTCAGCAGAATGATGGTCTTTTGTCAAACATTTCCGTTTGATAAGACACTATTAAAAACGTGGAGGAATTCACAATTCAGATTTTAATTGAACCAAGGCAGGATACTGGATGCTACGGAATATGCGCGACGGTATCATATCCCAACGTCGACTCTAACGGACTGGATACGGACGCAAGATGACCTGCTTGAAAAACTCGAAACGGTCCCAAATGCGAGGAGAGTTCGGGACGATCACGATAGACGATGGCCAGAGGTTGAACAGCAGGTGTACCATGGGTTTGCGGGTACCAGAGAATTGGGATTACCTGTCTCTAGATCAGATCTAAGAAATTATGTGAAAACAATGTTAAGAGACTGGTTTGGCAATCGGCCAGATGCAGAAAGGGACAGCCTGATTTGCAAAAGGCCTCAGCACCATGATTTTAAGTCAAGCAATGGATGGGTGACGGGATTCATGAAACGGAAAAATATTACGTTAAGAAGATCAACGACCAACTCGTCAACATTACCGGCGGATGCAGCAGCACGTGTTGCAGAATTCCAGGGACGGGTGCAGGAAACTGTTCGAGATTGGATGTAACTACCCTGTTAAACATGAACGAAACGTTCATGCAGCTTGACTTCCCACCACGATACACGGCTGAAAAGAAGGGCACCAAAAACGTGAATATACGAACGAGTCGCGGAAACCACAGGCTAGGATGCACTGTCACGCTGGGCATCGGAACGAAACGTTCATGCAGCTTGACTTCCCACCACGATACACGGCTGAAAAGAAGGGCACCAACAACGTGAATATACGAACGAGTCGCGGAAACCACAGGCTAGGATGCACTGTCACGCTGGGCATCGGAACCAACGGACTTAAACTCCCGGCGCAGATAATTTTTAGAGAGCCGGGGCTTCTGCGTGAAATCCGAGCATTGCGGGCCAATGACATTCCAGACAATGTGAGGGTAACATCTTCAAGAAGTGGTTGGGCGAATGCGGCAACGCTAGACCTATGGCTGAACGATGTCCTCTTACCAATCGTAGGAAATGCCGAACCAGCAAGCAATATGCTAATTCTAGACAGATTTCGTCCATATTTAGCGGAAGACTTCAGCAATGTTGTTACAGAAGCAGGATTGATAGTGGATTACATTCCCGCTGGTTGCACCTCTTTGGTTCAGCCTTCTGACCTCACTGTCATACATGGATTTAAGTTAGTTTAGGCGAATGTGGAAACTGTGGAAGAACAACAATACTAACGACGATGGACAATGTCCCTGAATATCTCTTAGAGATGTCGTGAAAATTGTTGGCTATGCATGGAACGAAGTGGCTCCAAATGCCACTGATCGTGCATTCGGGGCTGCAGGACTAATTGGTGGTGATGGGATTGAGAGGGATAGGGATGAGCTAGATGTTGAACATTCTAGTGACGAAGAAGACTTGCAGTTCCACGAAATGGAGTAGAGGTCACTGATGTAATGTTGTTCACAATAAAACGTAATTAAAAAAAAGAGTTGTTACCGCAAAAGAATAACGCCGGTGTAGCAGTTTGAAATGTCCTAGGATAGAATGTCCGGGAAACAAATTATTCTAATATGCGCTTTAAACTCCGAGCTATTGACGACCATGGCCTCTTTAGAACCATACAGCGCAGCAGAATACAATAAGGCCGGACACTTTTTCCAGGGTGACATTTCTACCTCTACACCGGTTACAAAAAGTGCGAGTGGAATCATTGAAACAACACCTGACGCTTTTACGGACACAGAGATTGTTTGATTGTCTTTGAAAATTAAAGCAGCTTGCTTGTTTCAAGAAGTCAATCGCCATAACCACAGATTAGAGGGTTAATCACAGTTTCGATACCATTTTCAAGAGTCATCAGACATTACTTGAAATCAACATCCATGTCCCTCCCTACATTTCAAATCTAACCCGATAATTTACTCATAGCCACACAATATGAATGAAAGCAATACTCAGCCCGTGAAACTTACAATGCAAAACCAGCCTGCCATGACTTCACCCAGTGCCCAAAAGAGCCCCATATGAATATGCTGATGAGTCGACTTAGGCCTGTG
The DNA here is from genome assembly GCF_910592395.1 of Lineus longissimus. Lineage (NCBI taxonomy): Eukaryota > Metazoa > Nemertea > Pilidiophora > Heteronemertea > Lineidae > Lineus > Lineus longissimus. The sequence goes on along the minus strand of NC_088323.1, from coordinate 8,481,150 downwards.
GCGAACATGGACCTAAACCGGCTAAATAGCGTCTCCACAGTATATATACTGATAATTGATATCTACCTAGGGTGACACAGACTGCATTGTTTAGAATAAGACTTCTTTATACGAATCTAGGTAATAAAGGTACAGGAAAAAAGGTACAGGAAAAAAAGGTACGGAAATAAAGGTACAGGAAATATAAGTACCGGCACTAAAGGTACCGGAATAAAGGCACTGGAAAAATAGGTACACAAAATGGCATAAATAGGTAAAAAAGGTACACATTTTTTTTTAATATCATTTGAATTCTCCCTTTTTCTATTCATAACTCTAACTTTATTTGTTGCGAAGGCATTGCATAGGCCCTAGAAATAGGTATATCAAATTTCCAGTATACCGTTATGGTTTTCAAGAGTGAAAACACGGCTATCAAGATCATGATGATTGTAAAGATTCTAGGACAATTCACTCTGCAAAAGGGTTAACTGATAAATGTACCAATGTTCAAGTTAAATTGCAATTAATCAATTAACATTCATCATAGAGCTGGACCCAATTAACAATGTGCCTGGCCAATTAGGTCTTGACAGACAAATTATTAGATTTAAGACCAAACACAAGCTTTTTAGGGAAATTGGCGAGAATCTTACTGTGAAATGCCAGGTAGGATGCCAGGTGCACCCCCACCCCCTTTCCCAAGATCCTGGATCCGCCCCTAATAAGAATACGACTCGAGTATTTCAAAATTTAAAAGAACATGAATGTACATGTAGTTATTACCAAAAAAACGTCAGCTCCCCTGTTGGGCAATGAATGAATTTTCCTCAAATTATTCCGTAACAAAATTGTCCGCCATGCATTAAACTATTTTAAGGCACCACCTTAGTCACAGAAGAAGAAAAATGGGCAAGATTAAGACATAGGCCGAGTCTGAACCAGTTGAAGAGAATAATATTATAAGAAAAAATTGTGTACTTTTTTTACCTATTTATGCCATTTTGTCTACCTTTTATTTCCGGTACCTTTATTTCCGTACCTTTATTTCCAGTACTTTTATTTCCTGTACTTTTATTTCCTGTACCTTTATTTCCGTACCTTTTTTCCTGTACCCTTTTTTCCTGTACCTTTTTTACCGTATACCTGTTTATACACCTCCGGCTATGTAATAATCACACAAAGCAGCAGTGACCCATATCCTCAACTCAAAGGAGGTGTTAAACCCTGCTGCCCTCTGTTGGATTAGTAATAGGGAGGGCGGCTGATCTATGGAGCGGCCTCTTTGCTATTGTTTTGGGTTGAGGAATAATTCTCAAGCTTCGGTCGGGAACAATGGCTGAAAGCAAAGGAGGTTCCACGGTGACGTCACAGCTTTTTTAATTAGACAGACATTGATATTTCCACTCTTTCTGCCAACTGGCAGAAAAATCTCAAAACACGCCCCCTATTACCAAATTAGCAAAATTCCAAATTGATTTTTTCATCAAATAATTTCCTTATATCTGTAGACTTGCTACAACAAATATTTTTTCAATACCTCTCCAAATATGTACTTGAGAGTTAAAAACATGCACTCGTCTAATTGATAGGCCTCGACCCTCCAACCTATGAATATTCATTAGTGGTCTTGTCTCAATGAAGGTAGATTTCAGGGGTTAACATTTTGAGATTTTTTCAAACTAATGTAGATGACATCCCACAACTCTCCAACAAAGGACGATTGCATGTTACAAATTAGACGAGTGCATGTATTTCACTGTCAAGTACATATTTTGAGAGGCATTAAAAAAATATTTGCTGTGGCAAGTCTACAGATAAAAAGAAATTGTTTGATGAAAAAATTAATTTGAAATTTTGCTAATTTGGTAATAGGGGGCGTGTTTTGAGATTTTTCTGCCAGTTGGCAGAAAGAGTGGAAATATCAATGTCTGTCTAATTTGTCGATTATCAAAAAATTTCCGTGGTCAACTACCAGTTTACTTTTCACCATTTACTTGCCTGACTGTCCGGAATATCATATTGAAATTTCAGAATCACAACCCCACGCAGTATTTGATGCGTCGCGGTCAAACATTGACAATTTAACTGCTAAAAGGCTTAAAAAATCAATCGTGGTCTTGTCTCACAGAGACAATACCACCAATGAATATTCATAGGTTGGAGGGTCGTGGCCTATCAATTAGACGAGTGCATGTTTTTAACTCTCAAGTACATTTGTCGATTATCAAAAGATTTCCGTGGTCAACTACCAGTTTACTTTTCACCATTTACTTGCCCGACTGACCGGGATATCATATCAAAATTTCAGATTCACAACCCCACGCAGTATTTGATGCGTCGCGGTCAAACATTGACAATTGAACTGCTAAAAGGCTTAAAAAATCAGTGGTGGTCTTGCCTCACATGTTGCACTCGACGCTTTTATCGATATAAAATCACATGAACTACCTAAATAAACTATCACGAACTAATACCCCTAAGTGTAATCCACTAGTAGATGACTGAATTTGATAAATTTTTAATCGCTTCGATGTGGACACAACGGCCGTCACCATCTTTCTGATGGTGGTACGTCACATGCACAGCTATAATACATTTCACCGTGGAACTTCCTTCGAGCTGAATGCTAGGTGCTTGGCATTGCTGCCGCTGATCGCAAATGTTCGGTTATGTTTCCGAGTTCGAGAGGAACCATTTCGTTGTGCGTTTCCATTATTGTGCTGAGAAATCGGAAGGGATTGTGTTGTTTTGGCTGTTGCCTGTTGCCTGCACGTGTCTGTTAACCTCCAGAGGTCGCCAAACTAGGATGATTCGCATGGAGAACTTTGAGTGTGAGGGTCTGAAGGACTGACGGTAACTCAGCTATAAACTGTTTATTTCGAACTGGTTCATGATCAATTGTCACATACATATGATTTTATAAAATTGTTTTGCTTATTTGTTTTGGTTCAATTATACACGTACAAAATGTATACATTCAAATTACATTTTCAGCGTCATTTATTTTGCGTTTTTTATGACCTGACTCATGTTCCCGCTCCGTCACCATAGTCGGTCGGCTCGTGTTCGCAAAATGTCTTTATATGCGTCTTTCTGGTACAGTAGTTCAAAATTTCAGGAGTTGTCAAATATGGCCTTAGAAGTTAAAGACCGCCTGTTGCCAAATTTTTGTGACGATATAATGGCGGCCATCTTGGATTTCAAAATGGCCGCCAAAAATTACACTTTTCGTCAATGGGCCTTATGAATTTTTAAAAAGTATTTACTTTTACTTCACTTTTTGAAGTATTTACTGCTGTCTGTATGAATAAAACTAAAGTAAATACTTCAAGTAAATAGTATTTACTAAAAGTGTGTACTATTTACTAGTCCAGTAATTACTCAAAACTAGTAAATACTCTAGTCCGTATGAATAAAGTGGAGTATTTACTTAGGTTTTCCTAGTAAATACTACTGATTTTGAAGGTAGCTCCAGAGCTACCTTGAATGCCAAAGCGGCCAGACACACATGTCTAAAATGGCAGCATTTATGCAAGTTCCGCGCCAAAGAAAGGTGTATGAGCCAAGGCGAACATGCCGGGATATAAAATATCGACATTTGTACCGTTTTGATCAGGAAAACGTTATTTGGATGGGTGAACACTTTATAGATGATGCGACAGGAGAAACTAGAGGTGGTGCACTAACGACGAAACAGCAGATGGAAGTGTTCCTTCGTCATGTGGGAGACCCAGGCTTTCAAGAAGGTGTCGGTGAGGATATCGGGATTCATCAGTCCACAGTTTCAAAAACCTTTGCAAAAGTTTTGAATCGGATTGTTGAAAAGGCTGATTTATGGATAAACTTTCCTAAGGACCAGGGTGACATTCAAACTGCAAAAGATGCTTGGCAGGATAAATTCAAGATCCCGTGTGCAATAGGGGCACTTGACTGTACACACATCAGGATACTAAAACCAGGGCGCATGGTGATGAATATATCAAACGGAAAGGAGCAGCATGAATCAACGTTCAAGCTACTTGCGATGGTGGTGAGAGGTTGACCAGTGTTGATGCTGAATGGCCAGGGTCCGTTCACGATAGTCGCATATGGAAGAACTCTGTTGTTGGCAGATTCATGAAGAATTCCAGAACGGATGCACTTCTGCTGGGGGATGAAGGATACGGAATATCACCTTGGTTGATGACACCTTTCAAAGACCCACAACAGCCAACTGAGCGATCTTTCAATCGTTTGTTTACAAAGGAACGGGTCATAATAGAGAGATGTTTCGGCCAGCTGAAAAGGCGGTTTCCAATTCTTCAGGAACGTGTCAGACTCAACTTGCGAAAAGTTGCTAGTGTGATTGTAGCATGCTTTGTGCTACATAACGTGGCAAAATACTTGCAGGATCCTGATGACTTTCTTGAGAACCAGGCCAACAACGATGATGATGATGATGATGTTGATGATGGAGAGGAGTATAACGATGCACGAATTCGCCAGCGGGGACAAGACAGGAGGTGCATGCTTGCCGAAATAATCCATGAAATGGATGACTAGTTTACGATTCGAGCATTAGACTGATTTAACCCAAAGGCCACAAAGCCTGAAGTTGGTGTTATTAACAGTATTTTGTGAAAGGTGCATACATGATGGATAGTAACCTGGGATTACGTTACAATTGTAATTGCCCGTGTCTGCAATTTCTAGCAACCCTTTAAAGTTTTGAAATGGTTACTCTGCATCATTTTTACACCACCACGCCAAAAAATTAAATCAATCGTCGTATTTCAACCCTACTTTCATTTATATTTCATCACTAACTACAGAGAATCCGACAGAGAAGCAGTTGCTTGCTGTTGCTGTAGACGTATCAATTTCAATTGTTCAAGAAGAACAAGACGTTGTAGCTCCTGTGTCGACAGATTTTCCGTTTCGTCCGTCTCTAGCAAGGTACATTTCTTTCTTTTTCGTGGTGGAGGTGATGGGATTCCGGCTTTCCGTTGGGTTCGAGGTGAAGTTGAGACACCTGGATGGGGTGAAGTTGGTCGACTCGTGGTTTCTTCAGCTGTTCCACTAGAAAGAGTCAGAGATGCTGAGCGTTTGGTTCTTAAGGCCACCTGAAATTATAAATACATACTGTAGAATCGGTCATGAGCCGTTGTAACTTTCCATGTGGCAGCGCCGGCATTATGAAAATCCATTCGATAGATAGTGCTGACACCTGGAAAGTTGCAACGGCTCCTGACTGATTCTACAGTAATCAAGGGAATTTTGATTAATTTACCTGCCACTAAATTGCTCTATTTTCTGTTAAAAAGATAAATTACCAATCCAAAACAATCCCGATTTTAATGTTAGTCATTTTCAGAAATTAAGCCCACATAACTTGTACCTCTACAGGGTGTCCCAGATTACGTTTGTCCTTCCTCACCTGGAAATTGCCTTATTAACGTGACTATAAAGTACAAAAGGAGACTGGCTTGAGCTGCTGGACTTGGCAATTGGCTTGCACGTAATGCTGGAGTTTGCTGGAGCGAGTATTGTTTATCTTCTCTATGGGGATTTTTCAGAATATGATGGAACATTCTGGGACACCCTGTTTTGTAATGTTTACAGTTTCTCTAAGATAACAATCAACAAAGGGTTAATTTTGCCAGGATTTAATATTTACCTGGTGTGCAACTTAGAGATGGATATGACTCAGCATCCAACAGTTCGAGAAGCTCCTTCTCCCAATTTTTCAGCTTTATTGGGCGATTTCCGGTCCTCGTCACGTCAGCCTTCCCCTTAACGTCGTTTTTCATGTTGTTCAATTTTTTTGAGATTTGTTTGTCAGTCATTTTAATTCCAGTTTTTCCCTGGTACTCGACAATTAGATTCACCATTGCTTGCGCCTTCTTTTTTTTACACTGGGTATTTGCGACTTGCTCAAAAGAATTGCATTATCCTTCAGAATTTTGACAAAGGTTTCCTGTTTGTCACAAGCCGCATTTGTAGATAAATCCAAAGAATCATCAGTATCCGACATTTCTATTCAATCCTGGACCTTCTATTTACACAGTTCAGGATGTGCTTGATCTATTTACATGATCTATGAAAAACCATACGGAACATCTAATGCATTGCCATACATAGCATTATCCCCAGTGAGCCTGAGGAACAAAGAAATACCTGGAAGAACACCCCTATCACCAAGCTTGCATAACCTGTCTGACCATATTCAATTGTGGTGAGCTCAGGACATCAACAAGTATATACTAGTCGAGTAGAAGTAACTGCTTTGAAGTAAAAGTAAACGTTTATTCATACGAAATGGAGTATTTACTTTTACTTATAGTATATACTAACAAGTAGATGCTTTCACTACTTACTTCTACTAGCTAGTAAATACTCTCTTATATTCATATGGCGCTATATCTCGAATTCTACTGCAGTTAGGCACCTAAATCGAACGCCTACCACCGGATTTTTGGGTCTGCCGAATCGAATGAAACCATCGAAATCGAGGCTAGGTGGCTGCAATATTGAATTTCAAGATGGCCGCCCCAAAATCAGTTTTAACCTATATCTCGAGTATTATGAGAGATAAATCCTCGCTTTCAATGCCTGTAACCAGCTTTCTGAACCTAACCAATCAAATGCTATCATCAAAATTTTGGCGGTCATCTTGAATTTAAAAATGGCCGCCAAAAATGACACACGCGTATTTGCCTATATCACGAAATCTACAGCAATTAGGAATCAAATTCCAACGCCTGCACCTAGGTTTTTGGTCTGACCAATCGAATGGAACGATCGAAATCGAGGCCAGATGTTCGCCATATTAGGTTTCAAGATGGCCGCCGAAAAGACCCAGTTTGGTCTGTTTCTCGAGTATTAGAGCAGATAATTGATGAATTTCAATGTCTATACCAAGCTTTCTGAACCCAATCAATCAAATGCCACAATTAAAACTCCGGCGGTCATCTTGGGTTTCAAAAAATGGCCGCTGAAATGACACTAATTTGCCTACATCTCGAAAAATACGTTTCAAACTATATCGCAAGAATTGTAATATATGAAGGATGGATGTCAACGCCTATACCCAGCTTTCTGAACCCGTCCAATTGATGTCACCATTTAAATTTCGGCGGCCATCTTGGGTTTTGAATATTTGGCATAACTTACTGTAGTCATGGGAATTCTACTTTCACCAAGTCACAAGACAGTGACTTGTCGGAAATTGTACAAGAGGACATACCGCCATACTTCACCAAGAGCAAAGACATTCTAATGGGCGACTTTAACACGAGGACAGGAGTCAAGCCCGACTTTATTTCAAATGATGATACTTCCTTCATTCCAGTTTCTGCTTCCTATGTTTCGGATCAATCTCTTCCAATAGTTGATTCGTAAAGGAATAACTGTGATAAAGTTGTTGATCCAACTGTTCAGCTTGACAAATTTTTAGATCTCTGACTTTGACAAGGAAGAAAATGCAAGCTGAAACCTCCGAATAACGCATTATTTCAATTTCAATTCCAAACATCATGTATCCTGTGAATAGAGCGGTAGGCAATAAAAGACTAGTGGTCGAACTCGTTCCACCAATTCTCTCTTACTTACCAGGTCGAGGGCAGCTAGAATATCATTTGAAAGACGGTCACCCACTTTAAAAGAACGTCTTTCAAACGAGATAATCATGCTTCTCTCATGTGTAAATTCATCTACAAGACAAAGTGGAGTATGAAAAGTCATATGATCCAAGATATCAATGAATTTCTTCATGCAATGCCATCTTATGTCTATTGAAAAGTGGAATGCTTCGATGTCTAGTCTTGCTTGGATGTATAGATTTAAACCAGATTCTATTTTGGGGAAGTTTCGCAGTATTACCATTCTGAGAAACGATAACGGTCTGAAAACTTGTAGATCCCCTCGGAGCTGTGCAATATCTGTATTCTCACCTTCTTGTTCCCGTCATTATACAGACGAAATAACATAACCAATGATATGAACGAAACAGATACCATGGAATGTTTGAAGCCAGCCAGGATCTTGGTTGATGGTCTGAATAAGGTTGATACAATACATGCACATTTAAATTCAGATACGTGCACATGTAGATGTGTAGTCACTAAACGAGTTATTGGCATTGACTGAGATAAACGCTGACAGTTGCCAGTTATAAGAGCTGTTTTGATGCGACACATTTATGATGTGCTAATTAGGATGTTTATGGCCAATAAATTCTCCCAAGCATCTTTATACATCGAAAAATATTGGACAAAAACAACTGATCCGTTTTGCCACCCGCATAGATTGCAGCATTAAAAGGAACTCTTTGAAAATATGATGCACATGTTGACGTACAAAACTATATTGTTTGCATTAAACGTTGTGGGGGAGCTAAATGATATGCGATTTATGGGATAAAAGTAAAAGTGAGAACTTGCAAACTGTCCTCGAAATTGCTCAGATTTAAGATTAAGAACTAATTTCTATCTCCGCTCTTACCGAGCCGATCAAACTCCCTATTATTTTTTATTTCAAGTGCTTTGCTTCAGGTTTTTCTTCTTAATCAGCAAATGGGTTTTTCAATTTGTTCACGCAGAATGAGTTCCTTTTCCTCACACAATAAACACTTTTGCGGTCAACGGATTACTATTAGGATATTTTGGCCAGGCGATTAATCTTTCATTTGCACCAACAATCAGCATATGATGTGAAACAAACTTCGCATCCAAGGTCATCAATAACGTCAGCCGAACATCCACATCAGATTGTTCAAGGCATGCCTCCAAAGTTAACATAAAAAGATATGTAGTAAGTCTAGGTTGAAATTTATAGGTCTCCTTTGGGTGATGAAAGGAGTTGCTTACAATTTCCGACCGATGAACCTCTAAGACAAAGTTATATGATCCGAGCAAAGACGCAATTGCGGAGTCTCCTACTTTTCTGAACAAATCATCACGAAAGATAATCGACGTGGACGTATTATGCTCGTACGGTTTTTCTAAGATGGTGATGGAGTGTGTTCTGGCTGATGATTTATAGACATAACCATTTAAATCACATTTGATATCTTCTGGCATGATGTTATCAATATAATATGATTTAAGTATGTCTGCTTCAGACATAAGAGAGTAGCGAATCCCTTTCAGGCTTTTAACATACTGAAGTTTAAGAACGAACCCTACGTTTACTATTTTATACCAATCTAACCAAGACATAGATAGGGTTTTTTCCCTGTTCTTGTGCATCAGAAATTTGCATCGAAAGGTCAACTCCAAGAAAACATTCTCACCGCATGAAACCATTTTGAAATATTTGAACGTCGAATTTCTTGGACCGAGGCTTTTCTTAAGTTCATCATACGGTAGAATCAACTCGCGGCAATTACCTTTTCCATTCAAATTGAATTGAAATGCTCGGAATTTTTCATAGACAGACTTTCGTCCACGACAAGTACTAACACCTATTACATCATTGCCGAATTCGCCAGCAATATAGGTGAGCTCGTTAAAATGAAAGTTACTTATCATTCTAAACTCTCCGCTTATGCTATCTTGGCTGAAGATGTAGACATTACGATGAGGACTCAAGGAGTAATGAAAAAGGGCCACCGTGACTATAACCCTCAACTTCGTGTGGTAAAAGAGAGATGCCAACCATGCTGGGAGTCGGCCATAGATCCTTACATCACGATACGACCGATAGTTGCCCCTCTGCTAGTTCGGCAATTCGGTAGAAAGTTAAGATATGACATATTTGAAAGCAGTGTTCGAGTTTTAAAGGATGAATATGTTCAAATTCTAAAGTTAATACATTACATGTCGGAAATGGAAGGCCCTGACATCTTGATGTGCATCCTGAATTTATCAACCCATTATCAATGTATAATGCCTATTTGGGATACCAAGTATGATGAAGAAGTTGCGGTCCACTCGGCATCCCATCACGACAGGCATGTCATTAAAGCAGAATCTACGAAAACTGCGCGTTAACCCGTAGATCTCACTTAGTTGGAGATTATTGCCCGTTCATACGTCCACTCGGACTTCATCTTCGAGGTTAAATTACAGTTATATCTAGTAGTATTCAGTTTAAAATTATAGCGTTATTCCATCAGCATTTTTACAGTGATGTTTTTAATCGTAACTTGGCTCAGTGCGAAAGATGGATACCACGAAGTGTCTATCCAAGTTGCAGTCCACGATTTGAAAGTCGACTTTCTCATATATATACGCCTGAGGCAAAGGTCTCAAATAGTATTGGTACACGTATCACTGTGAAATGTTCATCAGTTCATTTGAATTGAAGATATCATCAGACGCTTTTATAATTCACCCTTAAAGTCGAAGTGTAGGTGAACGATTTATTATTTATTCCTCAGTTGACTGTACGCCATGCATTCGAACGAGAATTGCGTTTCTGATTCAACAGCGACATTGGTACAAATGTTGCATTGTCTTATTTCTAGTTCGATTACACTGTGTCGTGCGAGTTCTACATTTGGTCGACACGATCCATCGCCAGGTCGAGAATATTCCTCAACTCTAATTGTACTTTTGATGGTTTTATAAATTCGAAGTTCACGCGTAGTGTTGATACTTTCCTTCCATTGTGAGTATTTCTTCATTAAGGCATCGCATCGGCCAAATGTACCAGTCATATGCACGATCGCCGAAGAAAATTCTACCATGATTGGCGCTCAAACGAGTCATTCATACAAGCTGTCTTAATTATAAGCGCGCAGCAGAGAAGCCGAACACTTTTCTGAGAAGCGCTACTATATTATAGTTAACGTTTACGTATCCAATGTAAACAATAACTCATCTCATTTCCATGAATTTGATTCAGTTGACGCAAAAAATGGCCGCCAAAAGAGTAAAACGCAAGAATGAATGGATTCATCAGCTGTTCTGAGCTCAGAGAGAGAACAATTATGAATATTCACACTGTTTTTCAACCTAACTTCAATTTTAGGGGGGTTTGGGGCCCCCCCTCCCCCCGACATATGGGTTTTGTTTTTTGAAACTTCAGTAATATATCCAGAAGACATTTAGAATTGATACAATCCCGAATTAATTGAGCAAAAACCGGGCAGGCGCTTCGAGAATGTTTTTTTTTGTAGATTTCAATGAACCTTTTGAACGAATTTCAAATTGGTCGTTGTGGGACCCAAAGACACATTATTGAGAAATGGATGTTTTTCAGATATTCTGGTTTTTCCTAAAGATTAATCAAACTTCGCTAGCGGGCTTTTTATGCTCTCAGATATGAAGATGGTTCTATGTTCCTACGATTCTCTGGTGTGCCTCTACTAGTTCCACAGTCTCTTCGCCTGCAAAAAACCCATTCCAACCAAATTTGTGTGCATTTACCATTCGGCAACATGTTAGTGGGGGGCTGTTCACTGCATGTCTACATAATATGTAGACATGCATATTGGATTTTGGAGACCAGTCTTGTGCTAACAGTTTTCTCAAATCGAAGGTGAAAATAAGTGGTGCTATCTATATTTTTTTAGTGGAACTAGATTCAGTGTAGACCATTATTGCACAAAGAGATTTCACACTCAGGATTCCTGCTATAGCTCTAACTCAAAAATTTATAAAAGTGGAGTTAGACCACTATTGAACTGAGCAGCTCGTATATTCTATAATATATGCTATGTTCGGATACGACATGGAAGACCCTTCAAATTTCATCCAATTTTACAAAAACTAAAACTTTCCACACATATCCCTAGGACATTTTGGGTAGCTAATCCCATTCATAATGACATATGGCAAACTTTTCTTCAAATTTTTTTTTAAATGTTGACTTTGCAGCAAGTTTTTACCAACTGTCCTCATGTCAAACTGGTAAAGCACGCTCCTGTACATTGTTATGTGTATTGTACTACAATGTATGAAGAGAGATGAAATTTGAAGGGTCCTCCATGTCGTATCCTAACATAATATATATTTTCTGTAGATGATATCTATAGAGTATCTGTTGACATACAGTGAACAGTGGGTGGGGGAAAGCTCTGACCCTAGCAGTGGGCCAACTCTAACCCCTTGAATTCGTTGCCCAGGTGCCACAATAATGCAATTGTATCAAGGAAGCCACCAGTACCTACCACCTCTTGCCTCCCCCGACTGGCTGGTAGGGGGTTTTTTTGGGGGGGGGGAGGGGCACTCTCTGAAGTACAGCGGTTACTTTGTTAACATGGTTCAAGTTAGTCATGCTTCGGGGTTCTAAAAACACCAAGGACGCACAAGAGAATGTGGCCTACCAGCTCAATGCTAAGCCTGTGAAGAAGTTTAAAATGTCCTGTATAAAAACGGATGTTCCCGGAACAAATTTTAAGTTATTTGTGTGCCTTAATTTCTAACTATAAAGCTAGTGACTGTAATGGCCTCTACAGAACCATGATATACTACATAATCAAAATCAAACGGTCATAGTTGGCAACAAGTTTAAGACTAACGAAATTCTGAAATCAAAGAAGGCAGTACAGGCCTGTCTGTCACCCAGGCAACAGCAAGAAAGAAAGAAAACCTGCCCGATGACGGAGAGCACCGCATAATCAGCGCTTAACCGGGTGCGCACGCAACAACATCGAATAAGGTCTATGCTGCAAAATAGGTTACCAATATGAAAACTAAAATATAAGATACCTGCTTTTTCCAAAGCTGATGTCCTGTTTTCCAATCCCGGCAATTCCAGACCTTGGTAGCAATATCGTTGTAAATATAACAGGTTCTGACTTGATCATGGCCTTCATGGCCGTTTTGGTAGGTGGTGAAAAAAGCAGCGCACCACAGAATATTCGAGCATGCCACGCTACAGCGAAGAATTGACTGGACTCGTAAGATTGCCAAAGTTAAATTATTATCGGTTCCACTATGCATTGAAATGAAATGGAATGAGGAAAACACTATACTTGCTGAAGCTATGTCCATGTTGTCAGGATATGCAATAATCTCTATTCGACATATTAAATTGTATTTACACGGTCTACGAACTCATCCAATGTAATTCTCAATTGGACAACCTGCTTTCTCGAGATATTGATGGTGTCATCGCAAATTTCCTAGTCAAAATATTCCGTAGCAAAGCTGTAATGAGAATGGCCCGCTGGTTATATGGAATCTATACGTGTATAGATTATGTTTAGGTTTGTAAAAAAACAACCTATACACTAGATCCAATAAACAGATAGATTCTATATAACTTCAATAACGTTTTAAAGCATCATTAAAAACCTATATATATGACTCATTATCATTCAATTTAGAAACTATCAAATTCTAAATAAAATTTTTTATGACGAGTTGTATTTACACTGGTTTCCTAGAGAGAGGTCAAGGAGTTTCTCTATAGATTTTCTTTAGAGAAATACTTGCATGCTACATTTTCTTGACATTCACAAATACGCGTTATGGTTAAAACGAAATTATTAGCCTCAGATACATTCTACATGTAGTTGTTTAGTTCCTTCACAAAATTTCAATCGAGCTAATAACACAGTTAATGTATTTATATAGAATCATGTCACTTCGACAAAGGATTTCATTCACTTACAATGTTGATGTGTTTAAGGTCATTGGTGTCCCAGAAGCAACCAATTTCGTATCCATACAGTAAGCATGGTAATAGAGTCATCATGGCACCAGTTGCTATAACATACTCTGCCTTTGCCTACGAATTGTACCGGTAGCAAAAAGCGCCCAATCAGAGCGTCACTCCGTAATGCGAATTTCGCACGAGCAACGCAATGCCCTTCCCACACCAAAACATTATCGAAGCAACTGATGCATCATCAGGTCACACGCGAATTTCTGAGAAGGTGCCTATACTTTGGGCCCTATTGTATATATGTCCATCGTAGAGTTTCTACTGAACTGCGCTGAACTTTTAAGCAGAAAATGATAAGTTACATTTTACCCGCCGTAGGAAAAAAAAGGCTGAAATGCTAGTCGTGCAAAATTCGTTTTTAAAGCTTGATTTTCGAAGGCTCTTTGATGAATCGCACGTACCCCGCTGCAACTTTATTTCGTTTCGTAATAAAAACACAAAAACACTTCAACAACATGTTTAACAGCATAACTTTGATGTAACTTAAAGAATCAAAAAGTTAGGTTTTTCTAAGATTTCAATAAGACCTATCTTAATTGTATCGCCAATCTGAACATAAACTATACAAGGTGTGTAGAGTATTTGGAACAGCCACTCTTCCAATAGGAGTGTACTGCTTTTGTTACGGTTTTGTATTTGAGGTTAATACTATAACACCAGCATCAACTATGAGTATCTCCACATTTTTCAATGTCTGCATACAAAAGAGAGCGCAAGGGATCTTTCAAATTGAGAAACAAAGAAAAACGCGCCAATACATGTATATCTGATGAAATGATACACCGGCAATTGACCGACATAAGCACGGGTAGCTCCTGAACAAAGTTTTTGATGATACCGCCCAATCAGATTAAGGGACCGAATGTTGGCTTGATTGATTCATGCTAACGAATCAGCTTGACATGGTGACCCCTGGTGTCTGAGCCACAGGTCCTTCTCACTGAACTAAGGTATTGGTATATCAACATTGACCCTTAGTCTCACTGAAAGGGTGGATGTCGTCCTGGGTGCCGACAAATGGAACCCAGGTTCGCGATCGACTGGACAATAAGCACCCTGGGTGCCTTTACACTAGACAGATAGCACCCAGTTTCTTTTTGCCTGGCTTACGGATCTTAGGGACGAGGACGTTTCTTGCAATTTCGTTTTATCTCGCGCCGTGGTACTTGCGGCATTAGCAGTGCTCGAAATAAAAAGAACAGATAAACAGAAAAAAACGCGTTTAGGCCTATAGGTCTTTGAAAGCACATTTCGGATGATTTATTCAGAAAAGATATGTAGGAGGGATATATTCAGAGAATGAAAAATTGTGTGATGACAAAATGAATGGATTTGCTGCGTATTTTTATTTTTATTTTTATTATGGTTATCGTGACACGTGACCTCCGTGAGCGTGGGGCCAACCTCGATTGTAGGTATAGAAAAAGTGTAGAAGAAGCTGGGTGCTGTTTGTCTAGTGTAATGGCACCCAGTGTGCTTATTGTCCAGTCGATCTCGAACCTGGGTACCATTTATCGGCACCCAGGACGACATCCACCCTTTCAGCCTTAGTCTCAGATCCAATTCCAAAGCACAGTTAGCCTCTTTCCTGGTTCAGGGGCTCTGCTGTTGTGGTTTTGTTATCGGGACAAACGGCCGACTTGATTTTGAAACATCAGAGCAGCATCAGAGCACCGCTACAATAGAGGCGCTGATCAGGATACAGTTGAAGTACGAAACGGGCCAAATTCATAAATGGCGTTTAGCTTAAAACAGCGGTTAATTACTGGATAGATAGATTCAGGTCCTTCATGTAAATCTTCACAGAATATGAATAGGCCCTGAAACTGATTAGGGAGAAGTTACACACGTTTAACCCTAAAACGCCCTTTTTGAATTTGTCCCGATTTTAGTCGCTTCTACGATCTGGTGTTCCTTGTTCTGCTGCGACACGCTTTACCAAATACATGAACTGGTGGTAGCGTGATGGCATGATTACTGTCTCTGTGAGTAGACAACCTGTGAATTACGAAAATCTGTGAATTAAAACAACCTGTGAATTACGAAAACAGCAAGGTAAGTCACCTCTATGATCTGTCGTCCCTTGTTGCGTCTGCTGGATCCTTCGACACAGACAACAAAACTCATGTACTGGTTAGAATAATACAGTGTTTTATCAATTTCAAAACAACCTATGTCAATGATTGTATAGGAATGATTAGTTTAAAGAGAGCAAAGAATGAGCTTATGATTTTTACATCGATTGCTTTGAAAAGGCGACCGATTTCGTGAAATCGATTCTTAACCCGTACGCACCGTGTTCACATTTGTCAATGTTTGTGATGCAGATCATGTTAACTTAATGCAAACGAGTGCTTTTTGTCTCTCCGATAATGTGATCATGATTGCATGCGCCAAATATCGCTTGTTTACAACGGTCTCCGCAGGTAATTGCTACGGGAATCGTGACCGCTGCTCTCCTAGGCCAAATCTATTTGATATATGTATAATATTTTTTTTATTCACTTTTGTAAACATTTGCGTCAGTACTTCATTGCAGTTGTAAATACATTATGATAATATAAATGACAGAGCTATTTCAGTATTTAATGCACATGTGCTGACGGAAACATGTATGATTCAATATCAAGTAGCACTGTTCTGGGAAAAATTCATTGCAAACGCTGATGAATATATTTCAAATATTGAATCAAGAGTAGATTCTTAAGCTTTCTCTCCCACTCCGCTTGCACACGTTTATAACCAGAGTCTTTCAATTTAAACTCACCTTATTTAAGTTGTGATTGCTTGGTCCTATCGTTTGGCATCCCGTTCGACCTAGGTTTATTACATCGTGCTGATACTGGCATGATTGGTCCCTTCAACTTCCGAAATCAGGTTTAATTACAAATAAACAAATAAGTAGTGGTATCTTGCGGAGAGATCAGTGGCGTCTAATAATCATCATCATTAAGAGCCCCTCTAAGACCCACACGGATCAATTTGATAGCTGTCACCCAGCTCGCAGACAATAATTCCAATAATGTATTTAAAGAGCTAGTTAGAACTTCGACTGCATGATGGAAGGCACCTCTGAAATCTATAGTCTTTTTGACTGATGATTCTAAGGCTTGAACACGTGATGGAAACATTGATCATGCGTGCACACTCTGTGGGCCAGGTTAGATTACATAATGTAACACTGATCGAAACTTTCATTTTTTTCATACTTTGCTGCAAATCTGCAACAGAGAGCTAAAAATGATTATCACCCACTGGGTTACACAATACTCTGGCGCAGTGGTAGAAGTGTGATGAGAAGGCCTACTCTCTCGCTTAAACTGGACACCATTTAATCCGAATGTGTATCCGCGTTACTATTGGACACGTTAGACTTTTTATGGTTTTCACTATTACAAAAAATCTAATAAATCAGTTGTTATGCTTGGTGGTAATTGGTTTTAATGTTCTGGTATTATTTGGTTGGTGTTCGAGTGCAAGAACAGTCTTTAGATCTTGATATAGCACTACAGTTATTTGACGCTATGGTAGGTACTATACTGACCTTTGGTAGCGAGATTTGGGGCTTTGAGAACCTCAATGTGATAGAAAGATTGCACCTGTTATTCTGCAAATACTGTCTTTTCATCGACAAACCACCGGTTCCTAATATTCAGGCCAAACCCACCTTATGATGGTACGTAGTAGAGGATCACAATACAAGCATGGTAACGACCAATAGCAGTAGACTGTCAACTTGGAAGGCAGGCCTAGGTTTTAGAGGGGCTGCTGTATGTTTCGCAGGTGACCTAATAGGGTTGCGTCATTTGTACGGACGAGTGCCGCGGCGGAATAATACGGGGTGTCCCACAAAATACTCCACCGGTTTTTACGGGGTGTTTAATTTCAAAATTTGAGTACCATAAAAAGCGTAAAAAAGGCATATCAAGGCTTGTTTGCTAAGTGTAATGGATGATTGAAAGAAAGGAACTTCGAACAACAATGTCTGGTCCATAGTTTGGAATCCGGGAGAATTACCTTAGCATTTTAGTTGGGACACCACGTAGGCCTAAAAGGGCAAAAACTATTGAGTAATCAGTGTGGTTTCAGGCGTATATAAAGTTTGGGTACTGTCGGAAACCTCTTCTTGCCTTGCCTACAACTTGTAGAAATATGGATGAGCCACTTCCTAAAAGAAAGCGTAGTTATTCCGTGTCGGAGAAGCTGCGATACATGCGAGACTTTTGAGATTGCCATTGGAAATGGCACTGTGCGAACGATGACAGAATTTGCCAACCACCACAACATACCTGTTGAGACGTTTCGCAGGTGGAACCGTCATGACCTGGAATTGAAGGAGGAGCAGAACCGGGGCAAAGACCGAAAGGTGAAGCAGAGGTTGATTGGTTACTGGCCTGAGGTCGAAGACCAACTAGAAATTTGGTTCCGGGATGTTCGGCGAAGACGTCTACCTGTTGTGATCCAGGATGTCCAGGAGAAGGCCGTGCAACTATTCCAGACCTGGTGGGATGCCCTCCCAGAAGAGCGCCGACAACTCGCCACAGAGGCAAAACCACTAATGCATGATTTCCATGCATCCAACGGCTGGGTGGAACTTTTTATGAAGAGGAAGGACATCAGCCTGCGAAAAGTCACGAAGAACACTACCACCATTCCAGAAAACGCCGTTGTCCTGGTTCGAAACTTTCGCGATGAAATAACCAACACCATCGAAAATTTTGGTATACCAATGCGCCTGTTTTTCAACATGGACCAGACTTTCCTCCTTTTTGACCTCCGCCTAATGTACACCCTCAATGAGAAAGGCGGCAAGGCTGTTGATGTACGAACCTCCAGGAAGAATCCAAAGATGGGATGTTCTGTTACACTTTGCGTGGTGGCGAATGGCGATAAGATGCGAGCCCACATCACCTTTCCGAGAAGAGGATTTGTTCGCGCGCTTCGAGCTCTGGAAGAGGCCGAGTTGCCCGAAAACGTTGTGGCCACATCGTCCGCCACGGGATGGGTCAGACAGGAGACGATTCACCATTGGCTTGACGAAATCTTCATCCCATACGTCCATGAGGCCCATGCTGAACAGTTCATACTTTTGGTGGATCAGTTCAGAGTACATCGAACGGAGAACTTCAGGAATCGTCTCACTGCAGAAGGGGGCAGACTCAACTTTGTACCGGCCGGATGCACATCTTTGGCACAACCCCTGGATGTGGCTGTCATGAGATCCTTCAAATGTCACGCCAGACAAGCATGGAAGTCATGGAAGACCGAAAACACCAACGAAGCAGGCCAGTGTGATCCAATTGGACTCAGAGATGTTGTCAACATCGTCAGCCGTGCCTTGGAAGCGATCAGCCCAGAGGTCGTCGAGCATGGATTTGAGAAAGCGTTAATACGCTCACAGAACATAGACGCAGGTCCACACCCAGTTCCAGATGACGACGATGACGACGAACAGGGGGTAGAATTCCTCAATCTGACTGATGAGTTTGAGCCTGAGATAGCAGGGCAGTAAGCAATCGGGTCAACAGAGACAATCGGCAACCGGACCAGAATGAAAATCCAAAATAATGAATAAAAAAATTGAAAAATTAAAAAAACAGAAATGAAAAATAAAAACTAAAAACAATGAATAAAGGCAAAAAAAGATGAATAAAGATTGGATGAAAGCCAATCTGAATAAACCTGAATGCACGAAGCGTCGCTGTCTTGAAGCAATGCTGGTAGAGCCCCCAAAAGGCCTGTGATGCCCACTCAAACGCGTTTTATGTGAGAAAGGGTTAACGTTGATCTATCAAACAGACCCAAACCGCAAAACCGCACTGAAACCGCACTGAAACCGCAAACTCAGACCGCAAACCACAATAAACGCGAGCGCTTTGCATATCCTATGTGTCTCGTTAGGCCAATCTGTCCTTCTACTAGTAATACACCTACTTCATTCAACTTTCGACCAATGAGTGAAATGGTATTTTGCCCTGTGCTCGCGGTGGGCGTCTGCATTAAGCCTGATGAACCGGTCTTACATCGATGAAAAGACAGTATATACTAAAGTTAAAGCGCTCAACACCAAACGCTATGGCATATGGAGAATTAGGTAGATTTCCATTGTATATCAATGTTAAAGTCAAGATGGTAAAATTCTGGGGGAAACTGGTCCTATACAGGAACAAACTATAGCCGGAAAAATGTATAAAATTGCATACCATAGACACCAAAACGGTCAAAATATCAAATGGGTCGCGTTTGTCAAAAATATTTTGGAACTTTGTGGGCTCGGGGACATCTGGCTGACACAGATGTTCCCCAACGTTAATTATCTCGGTGAAATTGTCAGAAGACGACTGCAGGACCAGTATCTCCAAGAATGGCGCAATACAAAATGTTTGATCTACAGAGAAATCAAGTTTGCATGGGGTTTTGAGAATTATTTGCTTTGTCTATCTCAAGCCCAACGTATATTACTCTGTAAATTTAGATGTACCAACCATAAACTCCCTATAGAATTAGGCCGATATGATAATACCCCCGACTAGAACGTACATGTAATAAATGTAACCTCGGAGTAGTTGGAGATGAATTTCACCACGCCCTCGTATGCCCCTTCTTTTCAAACATTCGAGTAAATTACATTCCAGCCGACTTTCACAGATATCCCGATTTATTTAAATATATAAAACTTTTGAACTCGCTAAAGAATACATTAATAAAACTAACTAAATTTTTGTCAAAGTCTCTCCAACTACTCTTATCATATTGTAAGCAAATTCGTATTCTTTTGTTGATGTTAAAAAACCTTCGCATGTATATTCGTATATTCGTATATTTCGTATATTCGGTAGTTTTGTGCTCTACGCAATGTAATTTTGTTGAGCAATAAACCTTATTCTATTCTATTCTATTCGATGTGGTGCTTTGTCATGGGTTCGTATAATTTGATTGGTGCTGCTTGTCGCTGCCCTCCCCACACCAACAGCTTGGTATTCGGTCCAATCAGGATGACTATTGCTCACCCCAACCATTGCCTATCCTTCTCATGCTATAGCCAAGCCAAACCATGACCCTTCCTTCTCATATGCTATAGATAACCCCAACAGTGACCATTGATATTGGTGCTATTGCTAAAAATACCCATCCTTTTCATGTTATAGCTAACCGCATAACCCTTCTTTCTCATTATGTTATAGCTAACCCAACTATGACATTTGATTTTACTTGCTATTGCTAACCATTACCCATCCTTTTCATGCTACAGCCAACCCACCCTCAATTGGTCATTCTTTGAAAAGCGCCTCCAAAACACATTTCGAAATTGGTGTCATTTGCAATTGAGAGAAGAGCCTGACGAATCACGCATGCACATTCTCAAAGGGCCGCCACCCACGCATGGAATTCCGAATGTAATATTGGGCAAGCTCAAAATGTGTCCAGCATAAGTTGACGGATGGAAGGACAACCGCGATATCTCAACTGACCATTTGGTCAACTGAGCTAAAAAGTCGTCAGCTGGGACAGCCGATTTCAGTTCACTGCACAAGACAATTACCAGGCTTCGATTTCAGAGCAGCAAAAATCTATTTTTCTTCTCGATTACTTGATATTGACAGAAAAGTGTTCCTACAGCCAGTTTTAAAAGTACTGTAGAATTATAGAATAGTTATGGCTGGGGTAAGCAATGGAATGAAAAAGAAGGGTCATGGTTGGGGTTAGCAATAATAACATGAAAACAAAGCCTCATGGTTAGGGTTAGTTATAGCATGAAGGGGAAGTGTCACGGTTCGGGTTAGTTATAGCATCAAAATTGAGGGTCACTAGTTGGGGTTAGCTGTAGCATGAAAAGGATGGGTAATGGTTGGGGTTGGCCAAATACCTGAAATGATAAAAGCTTCTGTACCACCATACATGAATGCTGTAGGACAACACATTTTATCAAACAGTTCACATTCACCCTACCCGACCCCCCCCCCCCAAAAAAAAACCCCAACAAAATTCAGAATTCAATCCATGCTGTATACTGTGTACGCATCCACATCAGCCACCAGGGTCCATATTTATAAAACTTCTTAACTTAAGTATAAAAACGCACTAAGTGACTTGCTAACTTAAGTGCCTCACTTAAGTTGGCATTCATAAAGCCACTAAGTGATCAGCTAAGCAAAGTACCTCGAATAACTTTAAGTGACTTGCTTTACATTCTGCAAACGTGCCAATGTCGCATTTCATGTCGATTTTTGCGGTTTGGACATGTGCCAAACCTCATCATGGACATGAAGACAGCGTCATTATTGTGTGATACTTTCACAAGGCCTAGGATATAAGAAATAGGGCCTATAGAAAGTGTGTTCCATACACTGTCTGATTCATGCAGCTTGGCAGATTGCATGAAACATGGATAAGAAAAAGAGGAAGCCAAATTTCTCTGAAGCAGAGAAGGTGCGATTAATCGAAGAATACGAAAAGGTGATGTCCGTTATTTCCTCGAAGTTTTCACCAAATGTAACTACCAAGAAAAAGCATGATGCCTGGGTGCAAATCGCAGACGCCATGAATAGCAGGAACCCAAACGTATTGCGCACGGTCGAAGAACTACAAAAAAATGGCAAAATATGGCGTCCGGGATGAAAGATGAATACAGGGCGTACAAGAAGGAGCTTTCAAAGACAGGTACAGGATTTATTCTAATCTAAGACATTTCATTAGTGTTGCTTCACATTCATCAACAGCTGCAGTTCCTGATGATATCACTGACACACTTGTTGGATATTTATAGGTGGCGGACCCCGACCAGATCAACCCTGTCGCAGAAGATCGCAGCTGTGATAGGGGAGGATGATCCGACGGTTTATGGGATTGATGGCGGATATGACAGCATCGAACCTCGGCGGAGCAATATTTCCTTCAACTCACAACCTAGTTCAAGGTAGGCTCCCTTTATTCACTTTAAACAGAGGTGGAGCTGCAGATTTCTGACAATTTTAACAGTTTGAAATGTTCACTGCTACATCAATTAATTTCATAACTCTTTAGCCATTATTGGCAAATATTTCCAAATTAACATTGCTGAAAAGTCAAGGTTGGTGTTTCTTGAACCATATTTTGTGAAAAACTGTCATTGTTGCTTCAGTACCATCACCGATGATGAGCAAACTCTACGTCTCAATTATACGTCCTGTACACAAGAGCACAGGCAAGTCTCGGCTGCCGTTGGTCCCCCAAGCAGATTACAACGAATTATGCAAAAACGTGCTCCTCCTTCAGCGTTGCCAAATCCATGTCCACCTGTGCCCGAATCGGAGAATGAAAAACAAAAAAAAGGAAAGAAGGAAGAAGATAAGAATGAATTAGTGAGCATGCAAAAGGAGCTATTGATCCTTGAGAAGGAAAGGGCTAACTTGGAGATTGAAAAACTGAAATGAGAAAAAAATAAATTAAATTTAGAAATCGATGTTTTGAAGATAAAAAAGAATAAGTTAGAAAAACAGCCGGCTGAAATTTATTCATTTTCACACAGAAATGATGGTCAATCATTTGGAAATTACGCATACACCTCTCTGTAGAAGTGCATGTACAGCTAGGCCCCTAAAGGATGTTCTGTTTGATGGTCTCTTGAAATAAATTTATCATTATAATCTCTCCTTTTTTCTTCGCTTTTACTCACCTTAGAAGTGTTGGTTGACTATTTGGTTCCTCGCAGCTGCTCCGTTAAGTCGACCAAAGGCAACAACATTTTCTACATCGTCATCATCGTCGTCAGGCTGTGGCTGTAGCTCGATTGGCTGTTCGTCAAAATCAGGGAGACCTCTGTCGATGGCAATATTATGCAACATTGCGCATGCAGAAATGATGCCGCAAGCTTTTAACGGTGTATAGCGGAGTTGTCCATGGAGGCAATGGAAACGCCTTTTCCACTGGCCTATTCCCCTTTCTACCAAGCATCGAGTTCTTTTGTGGGAACGGTTGTATCGTCGCTGCTGCGGGGTGTTTGGGTTTAGGAAGGGTGTCATCAGCCATGGTCTTACTGGATACCCGCTGTCGCCTAGAAGGACTTCATTACCCAGCCACACTTCCATCACTTCGGCTAGCCCACTTTCTCTCAAAATGATCGAATCATGGGTGCTTCCAGGCCATCTCGCTACAACGTTTATGAATCGATAATGAGCATCCATGACCACCTGTACGTTGATAGAATAATAGTTTTTCCTGTTGACGTATCTCCATTCGTGATGAGTAGGGCCAATGATCCAAACATGCGTACCATCAATCAACCCTATAATGCCAGGGAAGTTCGCTATTTCATAAAATGTTGCAGAAATACGAGGGATGTCTTGAAGCACAGGGAATTTAATGATGTTGTGTAGCAAATGAATCAGTGCATCCGTCACTTGCGTTATAATGCGGCTCATGCTGGGTTGGGAAATGTGTACCGTATCCCCGGTGACTTCCTGGAATGAACCCGAGGCATAAAATCTTAATGTTGCAAGCACCTTCAGGTCGGCTGGCAAAGTATGGTTTCGGTCTGTTTGTGGCTCGATATAATTCCTAACAGCATCGACCAAGTCAAGAATCGTTTGCCTATCCAATCTGTAGCGTTGATATAATTGCAAGTCGTTGTAGATCTCAAGTGGGTGGACTCTGTCTCGAAAAATTCTCTCACGACGCATAGCACGCCTCGCATCCAAATCCATTTGCACTGCCAACATTAACGCAGCCATCTCTCACGGTGGTTTGCCGCAAAATGAACGTTGTGTTTTGTGACTTCTCCAAACAACTTAAAGTTAAGACAGACCCAGAGGTGTCTCAAATATAAGGGTATGTTTGAGCAAGTCACTAAGGTTAAGTATCATATAGAATTTCACTTAAGTATGGTGCTTCGATTAAGATGGCGTTTAAGTGCCTTACTTTGACTTAAGTACGTTTATGAATATGGACCCTGGCCTGCAAAATTAGGCCTAGGCCCAGGCGAGTACAATACATCGAAGGTCAACAATAACTTGGGACCATTTCATTGAATTAACTGTCGACTGACTTTCGCAAGTCGTCTATTACGAGCGCATACGGTTCGAACCCAGAGCTTCGGCTCCAAAGTATGGTTTCACTGCAAACTGAGTTGATGCCGAACTCTGTAGGCCTACATGCAGTGGACAGTGACATCCCTGTAATTCTAGAGCGTTAGATTCAATAAAAAAGGCGTTCGACGCTCACCGTTCCCCAATTGACGGTACCGTCTCATCCGTCTTCGCCGTTGACATTCTTCATGCGCACCCCTGATGTCATCCTCGCTACGAATCCAGTGGCGGAATGTATTAACTCGAATGTTACGAAACCTGGCAAAGTCAACGGGAGTACGCCCTTGGTCGTGTCCTTCAAGATGAGCCAGTCAGTACTCGTCCATATACCGGATCTTTTGCTCCAACGAATAGGCCTGGAGTCGGCGCCTTGGAGGCGCAGGATCCACATCCATCGCCATGCACGTACATGTGCAGTGCCAGGCGATGAATAAAAAGAAATATAGAATCTCGCCTTGCATTTTGAATTTTAGTCTTCAAACTGTTGAACGCAACTTTCGGAAGCTCAGTCAATGCCATGAATGCGACAAAATTCTGTGTAAGGCCTCTCGATGCGATGTCGTAATCATCGTTTATGGGAAACGCCGTGGAAAGAATACCCTGTGCTAGAGAAAGGCCCATTTAACCCTCCGTTCATATAAAACTATTGACAATGGCTACTCCATTGAAATCACTTTGACCCTGGCACAGGTCTATAAAATTTCGAAAATTTCGAACGGGTTGAGGCCGAGGTAAGTGGGATTTTCCCGTATGATTATATAAAATTATTTTGCTTATTTGTTTTGGTTCAATTATACACGTACAAAATGTATATATTCAAATTACATTTTCAGCGTCATTTGTTTCGGGTTTTTTATGACCTGACTCATGTCCCCGCTCCGTCACCAAAGTAGGTCTTCTCGTGTTCGCAAAATGTCTTTATATGCGTCTTTCTGGTACAGTAGTTCAAAATTTCAGGAGTTGTCAGAAATGACGTTAGAAGTTAAAGACCGTCTGTTGCCAAATTTTTGTGACGATATAATGGCGGCCATCTTGGATTTCAAAATGGCCCCCCAAAATTACACTTTTTCGCCAATATCTCGAATTCTGCTGCAGTAAGGCACCTAAATCCAACGCCAACTACCGGGTTTTTGGTCTGACCAATCGAATGGAACAATCGAAATCGAGGCCAGATGTTCGCCACATTAGGTTTCAAGATGGCCGCCGAAAAGACCCAGTTTGGTCTGTTTCTCGAGTATTAGAGCAGATAATTGATGAATTTCAATGTCTATACCCAGCTTTCTGAACTCAATCAATCAAATGCCACCATTAAAAATCCGGCGGTCATCTTGGGTTTCAAAATGGCCGCTAAAATGACACTAATTTGCCTACATCTCGAAGAAAAACGTTTCAAACTATATCGCAAGTATTGTAATATTTGAAGGATGGATGTCAACGCCTATACCCAGCTTTCTGAACCCGTCCAAGTGATGTCATCATTTAAATTTCGGCGGCCATCTTGGGTTTTGAATTGGCCTCTAAAATGACATTATTTTCTCCATATCTCGAAAATATGTTTCAAGTTATATCTCGAGTATTGTAAAGGCTACCCATGGGAATTCTACTTTCACCAAGTCACAAGACAGTGACTTGTCGGAAATTGTACAAGAGGACATACAGCCATACTTCACCAAGGGCAAAGACATTCTAATGGGCGACTTTAACACGAGGACAGGAGTCAAGCCCGACTTTATTTCAAATGATGATACTTCCTTCATTCCAGTTTCTGCTTCCTATGTTTCGGATCAATCTCTTCCAATAGTTGATTCGTAAAGGAATAACTGTTATAAAGTTGTTGATCCAACTGTTCAGCTTGACGAATTTTTAGATCTCTGACTTTGACAAGGAAGAAGATGCAAGCTGAAACCTCCGGATAACGCATTCTTTCAATTTCAATTCCAAACATCATGTATCCTGTGAATAGAGCGGTAGGTAATAAAAGACTAGTGGTCGAACTCGTTCCACCAATTCTCTCTTACTTACCATGTCGAGGGCAGCTAGAATATCATTTGAAAGACGGTCACCCACTTTAAAAGAACGTCTTTCAAACGAGATAATCAAGCTTATCGCATGTGTAAATTCATCTACAAGACAAAGTGGAGTATGAAAAGTCATATGATCCAAGATATCAATGAATTTCTTCATGCAATGCCATCTTATGTCTATTGAAAAGTGGAATGCTTCGATGTCTAGTCTTGCTTGGATGTATAGATTTAAACCAGATTCTATTTTGGGGAAGTTTCGCAGTATTACCATTCTGAGAAACGATAACGGTCTGAAAACTTGTAGATCCCCTCGGAGCTGTGCAATATCTGTATTCTCACCTTCTTGTTCCCGTCATTATACAGACGAAATAACATAACCAGTGATATGAACGAAATCTTCTTTAACAGATACCATGGAATGTTTGAAGCCAGCCAGGATCTTGGTTGATGGTCTGAATAAGGTTGATACAATACATGCACATTTAAATTCAGATACGTGCACATGTAGATGTGTAGTCACTAAACGAGTTATTGGCATTGACTGAGATAAACGCTGACAGTTGCCAGTTATAAGAGCTGTTTTGATGCGACACATTTATGATGTGCTAATTAGGATGTTCATGGCCAATAAATTCTCCCACGCATCTTTATACATCGAAAAATATTGGACAAAAACAATCTGATTATTCAACTGATCCATTTTGCCACCCGCATAGATTACAGCATTAAAAGAAACTCTTTGAAAATATGATGCACATGTCGACGGACAAAACTATATTGTTTGCATTAAACGTTGTGGGGGAGCTAAATGATATGCGATTTATGGGATAAAAGTAAAAGTGAGAACTTGCAAACCGTCCTCGAAATTGCTCAGATTTAAGATTTAGAACTAATTTCTATCTTCCGCTCTTTGCGAGCCGATCAAACTCCCTATTATTTTTTATTTCAAGTGCTTTGCTTCAGGTTTTTCTTCTTAACCAGCAAATGGGTTTTTCAATTTGTTCACGCAGAATAAGTTCCTTTTCCTCATACAATAAACACTTTTGCGGTCAACGGATTACTACTAGGATATTTTGGCCAGGCGATTAATCTTTCATTTGCACCAACAATCAGCATATGATGTGAAACAAACTTCGCATCCAAGGTCATCAATAACGTCAGCCGAACATCCACATCAGATTGTTCAAGGCATGCCTCCAAAGTTAACATAAAAAGATATATAGCATGTTTAGGTTGAAATTTATAGGTCTCCTTTGGGTGATGAAGAGAGTTGCTTGCAATTTCCGACCGATGAACCTCTACGACGAAGTAATATGATCCGAGCAAAGACGCAATGGCGGAGTCTCCTACTTTTCTGAACAAATCATCACGAAAGATAATCGACGTGGACGTATTATGCTCGTACGGTTTTTCTAAGATGGTGATGGAGTGTGTTCTGGCTGATGATTTATAGACATAACCATCTAAATCACATTTGATATCTTCTGGCATGATGTTATCAATATAATGTGATTTAGGTATGTCTGCTTCAGACATAAGAGAGTAGCGAATCCCTTTCAGGCTTTTAACATACTGAAGTTTAAGAACGAACCCTACGTTTACTATTTTATACCAATCTAACCAAGACATTGCTAGGGTTTTCTCCCTGTTCTTGTGCATCAGAAATTTGCATCGAAAGGTCAACTCCAAGAAAACATTCTCACCGCATGAAACCATTTTGAAATATTTGAACGTCGAATTTCTTGGACCGAGGCTTTTCTTAAGTTCATCATACGGTAGAATCAACTCTCGGCAATTACCTTTTCCATTCAAATCGAATTGAAATGCTCGGAATTTTTCATAGACAGACTTTCGTCCACGACGAGTACTAACACCTATTACATCATTGCCGAATTCGCCAGCAATATAGGTGAGCTCGTTAAAATGAAAATTACTTATCATTCTAAACTCTCCGCATATGCTATCTTGGCTGAAGATGTAGACATTACGATGAGGGCTCAAGGAATAATGAAAAAGAGCCACCGTGACTATAACCCTCAACTTCGTGTGGTAAAAGACTGATGCCAAACATGCTGGGAGTCGGCCATAGATCCTTACATCACGATACGACCGATAGTTGCCCCTCTGCTAGTTCGGCAATTCGGTAGAAAGTTAAGATATGACATATTTGAAAGCAGTGTTCGAGTTTTAAAGGATGAATATGTTCAAATTCTAAAGTTAATACATTACATGTGGGAAATGGAAGGCCCTGACATCTTGCTGTGCATCCTGATTTTATCAACCCATTATCAATGTATAATGCCGATTTGGTATACCAAGTATGATGAAGAAGTTGCGCTCCACTCGGCATCCCATCCCGACAGGCATGTCATTAAAGCAGAATCTACGAAAACTGCGCGTCAACCCGTAGATCTCACTTAGTTGGAGATATTGCCCGTTCATACGTCCACTCGGACTTCATCTTCGAGGTTAAATTACAGTTATATCTAGTTATATTCAGTTTTAAATTCATAGCGTTATTCCATCAGCATTTTTACAGTAATGTTTTTAATCGTAACTTGGTTCAGTGCGAAAGATGGATACCACGAAGTGTCTATCCAAGTTGCAGTCCACGATTTGAAAGACGACTTTCTCATATATATACGCCTGAGGCACAGGTCTCAAATAGTATTGGTACACGTATCACTGTGAAATGTTCATAAGTTCATTTGAATTGAAGTTATCATCAGACGCTTTTATAATTCACCCTCAAAGTTGAAGTGTAGGTGAACGATTTATTCTTTATTCCTCAGTTGACTGTACGCCATGCATTCGAACAAGAATTGCGTTTCTGATTCAGCAGCGACATTGGTACAAACGTTGCATTGTCTTATTTCTAGTTCGATTACACTGTGTCGTGCGAGTTCTACAGTTGGTCGACACGATCCATCGCCAGGTCGAGAATATTCCTCAACTCTAATTGTACTTTTGATGGTTTTATAAATTCGAAGTTCACGCGTAGTGTTGATACTTTCCTTCCATTGTGAGTATGTCTTCATTAAGGCATCGCATCGGCCAAATGTACCAGTCATATACACGCATGCCGAAGAAAATTCTACCATGATTGGCGCTCAAACGAGTCATTCATACAAGCTGTCTTAATTATAAGCGCGCAGCAGAGAAGCAGCATACTTTTCTGAGAAGCGCTACTATATTATAGTTAAAGTTTACGTATCCAATGTAAACAATAACTCATCTCATTTCCATGAATTTGATTCAGTTGACGCAAAAAATGGCCGCTAAAAGAGGAAAACGCAAGAATGAATGGATTCATCAGTTGTTCTGAGCTCAGAGAGAGAACAATTATGAATATTCACACTGTTTTTCAACCTAACTTCAATTTTAGGGGGGTTTTGGGGTCCCCTCCCCCGACATATGTGTTTTGTTTTTTGAAACTTCAGTAATATATCCAAAAGACATTTAGAATTGATATAATCCCGAATTAATCGAGCAAAAACCGGGCAGGCGCTTCGTGAATGTTTTTTTTGTAGATTTCAATGAACCTTTTGAACGAATTTCAAATTGGTAGTTGTGGGACCCAAAGACACATTATTGAGAAATGGGTGTTTTTCAGATATTCTGGTTTTTCCTAAAGAATAATCAAACTTCGCTAGCGGGCTTTTTATGCTCCCAGATATGAAGAGGGTTCTATGTTCCTACGATTCTCTGGTAATCAGTCTGGTGTTCCCCTACTAGTTCCACAGTCTCTTCGCCTGCAAAAAACCATTCCAACCAAATATGTATGCATTTACCATTCGGCAACATGTTAGTTGGGCGCTGTTCACTGCATGTCTACATAATATGTAGACATGCATATTGGATTTTGGAGATAGACCAGTCTTGCGCTAACAGTTTTTCTCAAATCAAAGGTGAAAATAAGTGGTGCTATCTATATTTTTTTACTGGAACTAGATTCAGTGTTGACCATTATTATAGCCCCCAGATCCCGTCTGGGGATTATATTGTTATCACTGGAATTCTCGAAACTGTTATTTTCTTCCACGAAATTAAGACATTTATTGCGGTAGTCCAGCAAAACGGCTAAATAAACCAGAAATCAAACACCCTTACACCACCAAACCCAATTCCATCTATGGACTATCGCAAAAGTATTTTAAAAATCCTGAGTATTTCGATACTTTTGAAGCATTTTTTTGCTCAGATATGACCCGTCTTCTCCCAACATGCCGAAGCCGCGATTCAATCCGACATGCGCTGTGACATGCGCAGAGGCGAGACGCTGATACATTAGCATAAGCTCCGCCCCGTCATAATGACGTCATTATTCTCACTCTCAGGAGTTGGTCGAGCGATGGGACGATGGAGGTATTATAAAGAAACCTAATACGATTCATGGACTATCGCAAAACGATTTTTCAAAACTCAGAATATTTCGATGCTTTAGATGCGTTTTTATGACTCCAGCTCCTCCCTCTGGGAGCTGGAGTCAGTATTGTTTTCGCTCAGGTGTCTCGTACAATCAATCACGTGACCTCTCCAACACTCGATAATGCACTCTTTTCGTCCACGTTTTAGGCCAATCTTCGGCATGAACATGAAATCTAATAAGCGCAGTACTTAAATCAGATGTTTCTCTCGCCTTGAAAACATTCCTGGGTAAAATCCATTGAGATTAGCCGAGTTAATCTACTTTTTCCGTGCTTAAAATCTCTGCCGCTGAATTCTTTAAATAGAAACTATTATCATCGCAGCAGTGTGGTTCCCATTGTGCGCCCTCCCACTTCACACCATGTCAGGAAGTTTTACGGAGAGGGAGGGCGTGCGGTAAGAAGAATGGCCAAAATGACGTCACGTTTTCCTAGCAATGCCTCTTGCGAGACCAGTCAAGCATTGGGAAAGCATCTTTAATTCAGACAACGTTAGAACTAGAATGAAATGGCCAGGGCCATTGTGATCACCTCATGTGGAGGAAAGATGGATAAAGAGCATGGTATTGTGTCATGTAGTGTTAGGTTTGATGTAGGTCCAAGCAATTACAATTTCCCCAAAATGGCCAATTTACAGTACATTCGACCTATGTGACCTTGAAAAGTAGGTCAAATCAAAGAAGACCCGGGTCACACATTGAATGGTTGTTAGAATTAGATGTACCTATGATATAAAATTGGTGCCAATCGGGCAAGTCATAACTAGAAATAATGGCATTTTGAAGAATTTAGGATTTGGCCCCCTCCCTGGAGGCCAAACGGCAAAACAGATCGCACCAAACTTCGGTACCTGAGATCACCTGACCAAGGGGTACATGTGTACTTAATTTGTGATCAATAGTCATTGCAGTTAAGAAACGTGCCATAGTTACGGCCTGACGGCGAATTTACGCCATTTGACCTCTGTGACCTTGACAAGAAGGTCAAATTAAAAACCTGTGTGACATATACTGTATGGTGGTTAGATGTACCCATGATATCAAATTGGTGGCAATCGGGCAAGAAGTTAAGGAATAATCACATTTTTAAGGTTTTTGGATTTTGCCACCTGGTGGTCAAGTGGTGAATCATATTGGACTAAACTTCGGTCCCTGAGATCACCTGACTAAGGGGTAAATGTGTACCAAATTTGGTATCAATAGTCATTGCAGTTTAGAAACATGCCATCGTTACATCCTAATGGCCAATTTACACCATTTGATCTCTATGACCTTGAAAAGAAGGTCAAATCAAAAACCCGGAGGATATATGATGCACCTTTGCTAGAAGTACCTACCATATTTTTTTCAAAATTTCCCGACTACTATTAAGGGAGATATTGCATATTTTCACTTTTATCGTTTGGCCTCCTGGTGGCCAAACCATGAAACGAATCGGACCGAAACTTGGTCTCCAAGGTGTCATTACATAAGGGTACATGTGTACCAAGTTTCAACTTAATAGCTTTAACAGTTACGAAACGTGCCTTGCTAACGGACGACGGACGACGACGGACGACGACGACGACGACGACGGACGACGGACGCCACGGTATGGAATAAGCTCACCTCTGCCAAGAGGTGATTTGCAAAAGTGAAAGCAGATTTCACCATTAACCAGTCAAATCGGAATACGACGGCGCAAAATGTTCTCGCTTTCCTCCTGCTTTCCTCCTCGCTTTCCTCCTTTGACTACAGTCGAGTTTGTTACTCGGTTTCTACTCGGTTGACATGACGACTACCTGGGGACTATCAAATTTGCTACCAGCAAATTTCGGAATTCTAGTTGCACAAAGAGATTTCACACTCAGGATTCCTGCTACAGGTCTAACTCAAAAATTTATTAAAATTGAATTAGACCACTATTGCACTGAGCAGCTCATATATTCTATAATATATGCTATGTTCGGATAGGACATGGAAGAACCTTCATATTTCATCCAATTAAAAACTAAAACTTTCCACACATATCCCTAGGACATTTTCGGTAGCTAATCCCATTCATAATGACATCTGGCAAACTTTTCTTCAAAAATTTTATAAAATGTTGACTTTGCAGCAAGTTTTTTATATACCAACTGTCCTCATGTCAAACTGGTAAAGCACGCTCCTGTACTTTGTTATGTGTATTGTACTACAATGCATGAAGAGAGATGAAATTTGAAGGGTCCTCCATGTCGTATCCTAACATAATATATATTTTCTGTAGATGATATCTATAGAGTATCTGTTGACATACAGTGAACAGTGGGTGGGGGGGGGGGGGAAAGCTCTGACCCTAGCAGTGGGCCAACTCTAACCCCTTGAATTCGTTGCCCAGGTGCCACAATAATGCAATTGTATCAAGGAAGCCACCAGTACCTACCACCTCTTGCCTCCCCCGACTGGCTGGTAGGGTTTTTTTTTTTGGGGGGGGAGGGGCACTCTCTGAAGTACAGCGGTTACTTTGTTAACATTGTTCAAGTTAGTCCTGCTTCGGGGTTCTAAAAACACCAAGACGCACACGAGAATGTGGCCTACCAGCTCAATGCTAAGCCTGTGAAGAAGTTTAAAATGTCCTGCATAAAAACGGATGATCCCGGAACAAATTTTAGGTTATTTGTGTGCCTTAATTTCTAACTATAAAGCTAGTGACTGTAATGGCCTCTACAGAACCATGATATACTACATAATCAAAATCAAACGGTCATAGTTGGCAACAAGTTTAAGACTAATAAAATTCTGAAATCAAAGAAGGCAGTACAGGCCTGTCTGTCACCCAGGCAACAGCAAAGAGAAAGAAAGAAAACCTGCCCGATGACGGAGAACACCGCATAACCAGCGTTTAACCGGGTGCGCACGCAACAACATCGAATAAGGTCTATGCTGCAAAATAGGTTACCAATATGAAAACTAAAATATAAGATACCTGCTTTTTCCAAAGCTGATGTCCTGTTTTCCAATCCCGGCAATTCCAGACCTTGGTAGCAATATCGTTGTAAATATAACAGGTTCTGACTTGATCATGGCCTTCATGGCCGTTTTGGTAGGTGGTGAAAAAAGCAGCGCACCACAAAATATTCGAGCATGCCACGCTACAGCGAAGAATTGACTGGACTCGTAAGATTGCCAAAGTTAAATTAGTATCGGTTCCACTATGCATTGAAATGAAATCGAATGAGGAAAACACTATACTTGCTGAAGCTATGTCCATGTTGTCAGGATGTGCAATAATCTCTATTCGACATATTAAATTGTATTTACACGGTCTACGAACTCATCCAATTTAATTCTCAATTGGACAGCCTGCTTTCTCGAGATAATGATAGTGTCATCGCAAATTTCCTAGTCAAAACATTCCGTAGCAAAGCTGTAATGAGAATGGCCCGGTGGTTATATGGAATCCTACGTGTATAAATTATGTTTAGGTTTGTAAAAAAAACAACGTATACACTAGATCCAATAAACAGATATATTCTATATAACTTCAATAACGTTTTAAAGCATCGTTAAAAACTATCTATATGACTCATTATCATTCAATTTAGAAATTATCAAATTCTAAATAAAATGTTTCCTAGAGAGAGGTCAAGGGGTTTCTGTATAGATTTCCTTTAGAGAAAAACTTGCATGCTACATTTTCTTTACATTCACAAATACACGTTATGGTTAAAACGAAATTATTAGCCTCAGCTACATTCTACATGTAGTTGTTTAGTTCCTTCACAATATTTCAATCGAGCTGATAACACAGTTAATGTATTTGTATAGAATCATGTCACTTCGACAAAGGATTTCATTCACTTACAATGTTGATGTGTTTAAGGTCATTGGTGTGCCAGAAGCAACCAATTTCGTATCCATACAGTAAGCATGGTAACAGAGTCATCATGGCACCAGTTGCTATAATATACTTTGCCTTTGCCTACGAATTGTGCCGGTAGAAAAAAAGCACCCAATCAGAGCGTCACTCCGTAATGCGAATTTTGCACGAGCAACGCAATGCCCTTCCCACACCAAATCATTATCGAAGCAACTGATGCATCATAATCATAATAAAGACACAAAAACACTTCAACAGCATGTTTAACAGCATAACTTTGATGTAACTTAAAGAATCAAAAAGTTAGGTTTTTCTAAGATTTCAATAAGACCTGTCTTTATTGTATCGCCAATCTGAACAAAAACTAAACAAGGTGTGTAGAGTAGGGTAATTGGAACAGCCACTCTTCCAATAGGGGTGTACTGCTTTTGTTACGGTTTAGTATTTGAGGTTAATACTATAACACCAGCATCAACTATGAGTATCTCCACATTTTTCAATGTCTGCATACAAAAGAGAGCGCAAGGGATCTTTCAAATTGAGAAACAAAGAAAAACGCGCCAATACATGTATATCTGATGAAATGATACACCGGCAATTGACCGACATAAGCACGGGTAGCTCCTGAACAAAGTTTTTGATGATACCGCCCAATCAGATTAAGGGACCGAATGTTGGCTTGATTGATTCATGCTAACGAATCAGCTTGACATGGTGACCCCTGGTGTCTGAGCCACAGGTCCTTCTCACTGAACTAAGGTTGAGTAATGTAAAGTTTGGACTTGATTTCTCTAATTCATATAGGTTGCGTGAAGAGGTTATGAAAAACAAAATTATGTCAACCGCTTCATCAGCAATTTTTATTACGGGCAATGTGTTCTAAATTATGCCATTGAAATCATTTCTACACGCTAATAATGATTATGCCCAAAGAGTTGGTTTAGGAGAAGTCTGGAAATGTATCGCCGGCTTGTCCTTTGGATAGCAATAAAGTTGTAAAACATGGTTGTGCCTACACCACAGAGTAACCCGCTGTTTTTCTCTATCGAAATTTTGTGCATATTACAAAATTTGCCGTTTGCCTTGCACGGGCTTATATCTCAAATGCATTTCTGTACAAAATCACACACGCTGAGACTGCAGTATAAAGTGGTGACCTTAAACATTCGTCGGCCTAATGCGGGCATAATAACTGAAGCCAAGGACGTTTTATCGACTGAACATGTGATTCTCAATTTATCAAAGGTTAAAAGTACACAATTTATTTACCATGCAAAAGAATAATTATGCATATCCCGCATCGTTTTGTCAACATTTCGCCAAAGGTTCATCAATTTAATCAACCGATGACGTATTCGTCAAATAAAAGCCGTTGTGCAAGTTGCCTGACGATCTCACTCATTATAGATACTGAAACGAAGGTATAGTTTATAGAATTGAAAACCGGCACTAGTTTCGACGGAATTTTAGCAACACCAAAGTATTGGTATATCAACATTGACCCTTAGTCTCGCTGAAAGGGTGGATGTCGTCCTGGGTGCCGACAAATGGTACCCAGGTTCGAGATCGACTGGACAATAAGCACCCTGGGTGCCTTTACACTAGACAGATAGCACCCAGCTTCTTTTTGCCTGGCTTACGGATCTTAGGGACGAGGACGTTTCTTGCAATTTCGTTTTATCTCGCGCCGTGGTACTTGCGGCATTAGCAGTGCTCGAAATAAAAAGAACAGATAAACAGAAAAAAACGCGTTTAGGCTTATAGGTCTTTGAAAGCACATTTCGGATGATTTATTCAGAAAAGATATGTAGGAGGGATATATTCAGAGAATGAAAAATTGTGTGATGACAAAATGAATGGATTTGCTGCGTATTTTTATTTTTATTTTTATTATGGTTATCGTGACACGTGACCTCCGTGAGCGTGGAGCCAACCTCGATTGTAGGTATAGAAAAAGTGTAGAAGAAGCTGGGTGCTGTTTGTCTAGTGTAATGGCACCCAGAGTGCTTATTGTCCAGTCGATCTCGAACCTGGGTACCATTTATCGGCACCCAGGACGACATCCAGCCTTTCAGCCTTAGTGTCAGATCCAGTTCCAAAGCACAGTTAGCCTCTTTCCTGGTTCAGGGGCTCTGCTGTTGTGGTTTTGTTATCCGGACAAACGGCCGACTTGATTTTGAAACATCAGAGCAGCATCAGAGCACCGCTACAATAGAGGCGCTGATCAGGATACAGTTGAATTACGAAACGGGCCAAATTCATAAATGGCGTTTAGCTTAAAACAGCGGTTAATTACTGGATAGATAGATTCAGGTCCTTCATGTAAATCTTCACAGAATATGAATAGGCCCTGAAACTGATTAGGGAGAAGTTACACACGTTTAACCCTTAAACGCCCTTTTTGAATTTGTCCCGATTTTAGTCGCTTCTAGAGATCTGGTGTTCCTTGTTCTGCTGCGACACACTTTACCAAATACATGAACTGGTGGTACCGTGATGGCATGATTACTGTTTCTGTGAGTAGACAACCTGTGAATTACGAAAATCTGTGAATTAAAACAACTTGTGAATTACGAAAACAGCAAGGTAAGTCACCTCTATGATCTGTCGTCCCTTGTTGCGTCTGCTGGATCCTTCGACACACACAACAAGATTCATGTACTGGTTAGAATAATACAGTGTTTTATCAATTTCAAAACAACCTATGTCAATGATTGTATAGGAATGATTAGTTTAAAGAGAGCAAAGAATGAGCTTATGATTTTTACATCGATTGTTTTGAAAAGGCGACCGATTTCGTGAAATCGATTCTTAACCCGTACGCACCGTGTTCACATGTGTCAATGTTTGTGATGCAGATCATGTTAACTTAATGCAAACAAGTGCTTTTTGTCTCTCCGATATGTGATCATGATTGCATGCGCCAAATATCGCTTGTTTACAACGGTCTCCGCAGGTAATTGCTACGGGAATCGGTGACCGCTGCTCTCCTAGGCCAAATCTATTTGATATATGTATAATATTTTTCTTATTCACTTTTGTAAACATTTGCGTCAGCACTTCATTGCAGTTGTAAATACATTATGATAATATAAATGACAGAGCTATTTCAGTATTTAATGCACATGTGCTGACGGAATCATGTATGATTCAATATCAAGTAGCACTGTTCTGGGAAAAATTCATTGCAAACGCTGATGAATATATTTCAAATATTGAATCAAGAGTAGATTCTTAAGCTTTCTCTCCCACTCCGCTTGCACACGTTTATAACCAGAGTCTTTCAATTAAAACTCACCTTATTTAAGTTGTGATTGCTTGGTCCTATCGTTTGGCATCCCGTTCGTCCTAGGTTTATTACATCGTGCTTATACTGGCATGATTGGTGCCTTCAACTTCCGAAATCAGGTTTAATTACAAATAAACAAATAAGTAGTGGTATCTTGCGGAGAGATTACTGGCGTCTAATAATCATCGTCATTAAGAGCCCCTCTAAGACCCACACGGATCAATTTGATAGCTGTCACCCAGCTCGCAGACAATAATTCCAATAATGTATTTTAAAGAGCTAGTTAGAACTTCGACTGCATGATGGAAGGCACCTCTGAAATCTATAGTCTTTTTGACTGATGATTCTAAGGCTTGAACACGTGATGGAAACATTGATCATGCGTGCACACTCTGTGGGCAAGGTTAGATTACATAATGTAACACTGATCGAGACTTTCATTTTTTTCATACTTTGCTGCAAATCTGCAACAGAGAGCTAAAAATGATTATCACCCACTGGGTTACACAATACTCTGGCGCAGTGGTAGAAATGTGATGAGAAGGCCTACTCTCTCTCTTGAAATGGCCACCATTTAATCCGAATGTGTATCCGCGTTACTATTGGACACGTTAGACTTTTTATGGTTTTCACTATTACAAAAAATCTGATAAATCAGTTGTTATGCTTGGTGGTAATTGGTTTTAATGTTCTGGTATTATTTGGTTGGTGTTAAAGTGCAAGAACAGTCTTTAGATCTTGATATAGCACCACAGTTATTTGACGCTATGGTAGGTACTATACTGACCTTTGGTAGCGAGATTTGGGGCTTTGAGAACCTCAATGTGATAGAAAGATTGCACCTGTTATTCTGTTAATATATACTAAAGTTAAAGCGCTCAACACCAAACGCTATTGTATATGGAGAATTAGGTAGATTTCCATTGTATATCAATGTTAAAGCCAAGATAGTAAAATTCTGGGGGAAACTGGTCCTACAGGAACAAACTATAGCCGGAAAAATGTATAAAATTGCATACTATAGACACCAAAACGGTCAAACTATCAAATGGGTCGCGTTTGTCAAAAATATTTTCGAACTTTGTGGGCTCGGGGACATCTGGCTGACATAGATGTTCCCCAACGTTAATTATCTCGGTGAAATTGTTAGAAGACGACTGCAGGACCAGTATCTCCAAGAATGGCGCAATACAAAATGTTTGATCTACAGAGAAATCAAGTTTGCATGGGGTTTTGAGAATTATTTGCTTTGTCTATCTCAAGCCCAACGTATATTACTCTGTAAATTTAGATGTACCAACCATAAACTCCCTATAGAATTAGGCCGATATGATAATACCCCCCGACTAGAACGTACATGTAATAAATGTAACCTCGGAGTAGTTGGAGATGAATTTCACCACGCCCTCGTATGCCCCTTCTTTTCAAACATTCGAGTAAATTACATTCCAGCCGACTTTCACAGATATCCCGATTTATTTAAATATGTAAAACTTTTGAACTCGCCAAACAATACATTAATAAAACTAACTAAATTTTTGTCAAAGTCTCTCCAACTACTCTTATCATATTGTAAGCAAATTCGTATTCTTTTGTTGATGTTAAAAAACCTTCGCATGTATATTCGTATATTAGTATATTTCGTATATTCGGTAGTTTTGTGCTCTACGCAATGTAATTTTGTTGAGCAATAAACCTTATTCTATTCTATTCTATTCGATGTGGTGCTTTGTCATGGGTTCGTATAATTTGATTGGTGCTGCTTATCGCTGCCCTCCCCACACCAACAGCTTGGTATTCGGTCCAATCAGGATGACTATTGCTCACCCCAACCATTGCCTATCCTTCTCATGCTATAGCCAAGCCAAACCATGACCCTTCCTTCTCATATGCTATAGATAACCCCAACAGTGACCATTGATATTGGTGCTATTGCTAAAAATACCCATCCTTTTCATGTTATAGCTAACCCCATGACCCTTCTTTCTCATATGTTATAGCTTACCCAACTATGACATTTGATTTTACTTGATATTGCTAACCATTACCCATCCTTTTCATGCTACAGCCAACCCAAACTCAATTGGTCATTCTTTGAAAAGCGCCTCCAAAACACATTTCGAAATTGGTGTCATTTGCAATTGAGAGAAGAGCCTGACGAATCACGCATGCACATTCTCAAAGGGCCGCCACCCACGCATGGAATTCCGAATGTAATATTGGGCAAGCTCAAAAAGTGTCCAGCATAAGTTGACGGATGGAAGGACAACCGCGATATCTCAGCTGACCATTTAGTCAACTGAGCTAAAAAGTCGTCAGCTGGGACAGCCGATTTCAGTTCACTGCCCAAGACAATTCCCAGGCTTCGATTTCAGACCAGCAAAAATCTATTTTTCTTCTCGATTACTTGATATTGACAGAAAAGTGTTCCTACAGACAGTTTTAAAAGTACTGTAGAATTATAGAATAGTTATGGCTGGGGTAAGCAATGAAATGAAAAAGAAGGGTCATGGTTGGGATTAGCAATAATAACATGAAAACAAAGCCTCATGGTTAGGGTTAGTTATAGCATGAAGGGGAAGTGTCACGGTTCGGGTTAGTTATAGCATCAAAATTGAGGGTCACTAGTTGGGGTTAGCTGTAGCATGAAAAGGATGGGTAATGGTTGGGGTTGGCCAAATACCTGAAATGATAAAAGCTTCTGTACCACCATACATGAATGCTGTAGGACAACACATTTTATCAAACAGTTCACATTCACCCTACCCGACCCCCCCCCCCAAAAAAAAACAACAAAATTCAGAGTTCAATCCATGCTGTATACTGCGTACGCATCCACATTAGCCAGCCTGCAAAATTAGGTCTAGGCCCAGGCGAGTACAATACATCGAAGGTAAACAATAACTTGGGACCATTTCATTGAATTAACTGTCGGCTGACTTTCGCAAGTCGTCTATTACGAGCGCATGCGGTTCGAACCCAGAGCTTTCAATGTCTATACCCAGCTTTCTGAACTCAATCAATCAAATGCCACCATTAAAACTCCGGCGGTCATCTTGGGTTTCGAAATGGCCGCTAAAATGACACTAATTTGCTTACATCTCGAAAAAAAACGTTTCAAACTATATCGCAAGTATTGTAATATTTGAAGGATGGATTTCAACGCTTATACCCAGCTTTCTGAACCCGTCCAATTGATGTCACCATTTAAATTTCGGCGGCCATCTTGGGTTTTGAATTGGCCTCTAAAATGACATTATTTTCTCCATATCTCGAAAATATTTTTCAAGTTATATCTCGAGTATTGTAAAGGCTTCCCCCACTAAGTCACCCGAGGATCTTTTATTTGGCATAACTTACTGTAGTCATGGGAATTCTACTTTCACCAAGTCACAAGACAGTGACTTGTCGGAAATTGTACAAGAGGACATACAGCCATACTCCACCAAGGGCAAAGACATTCTAATGGGCGACTTTAACACGAGGACAGGAGTCAAGCCCGACTTTATTTCAAATGATGATACTTCCTTCATTCCAGTTTCTGCTTCCTATGTTTCGGATCAATCTCTTCCAATAGTTGATTCGTAAAGGAATAACTGTGATAAAGTTGTTGATCCAACTGTTCAGCTTGGCAAATTTTTTGATCTCTGACTTTGACAAGGAAGAATATGCAAGCAGAAACCTCCGAATAACGCATTCTTTCAATTTCAATTCCAAACATCATGTATCCTGTGAATAGGGCGGTAGGTAATAAAAGACTAGTGGTCGAACTCGTTCCACCAATTCTCTCTTACTTACCAGGTCGAGGGCAGCTAGAATATCATTTGAAAGACGGTCACCCACTTTAAAAGAACGTCTTTCAAACGAGATAATCAAGCTTATCGCATGTGTAAATTCATCTACAAGACAAAGTCGAGTATGAAAAGTCATATGATCCAAGATATCAATGAATTTCTTCATGCAATGCCATCTTATGTCTATTGAAAAGTGGAATGCTTCGATGTCTAGTCTTGCTTGGATGTATAGATTTAAACCAGATTCTATTTTGGGGATGTTTCACAGTATTACCATTCTGAGAAACGATAACGGTCTGAAAACTTGTAGATCCCCTCGGAGCTGTGCAATATCTGTATTCTCACCTTCTTGTTCCCGTCATTATACAGACGAAATAACATAACCAATGATATGAACGAAATCTTCTTTAACAGATACCATGGAATGTTTGAAGCCAGCCAGGATCTTGGTTGATGGTCTGAATAAGGTTGTATGATACAATACA
Organism: Lineus longissimus; assembly: GCF_910592395.1. Taxonomy (NCBI): domain Eukaryota; kingdom Metazoa; phylum Nemertea; class Pilidiophora; order Heteronemertea; family Lineidae; genus Lineus; species Lineus longissimus. The sequence continues at coordinate 8,438,650 of NC_088323.1, read as the reverse complement.
TGCACATTTAAATTCAGATACGTGCACATGTAGATGTGTAGTCACTAAACGAGTTATTGGCATTGACTGAGATAAACGCTGACAGTTGCCAGTTATAAGAGCTGTTTTGATGCGACACATTTATGATGTGCAAATTAGGATGTTCATGGCCAATAAATTCTCCCAAGCATCTTTGTGCATCGAAAAATATTGGACAAAAACAATCTGATTATTCAACTGATCCATTTTGCCACCCGCATAGATTGCAGCATTAAAAGAAACTCTTTGAAAATATGATGCACATGTTGACGTACAAAACTATATTGTTTGCATTAAACGTTGTGGGGGAGCTAAATGATATGCGATTTAAGGGATAAAAGTAAAAGTGAGAACTTGCAAACTGTCCTCGAAATTGCTCAGATTTAAGATTAAGAACTAATTTCTATCTCCGCTCTTACCGAGCCGATCAAACTCCCTATCATTTTTTATTTCAAGTGCTTTGTTTCAGGTTTTTCTTCTTAATCAGCAAATGGGTTTTTTAATTTGTTCACGCAGAATGAGTTCCTTTTCCTCATACAATAAACACTTTTGCGGTCAACCGATTACTACTAGGATATTTTGGCCAGGCGATTAATCTTTCATTTGCACCAACAATCAGCATATGATGTGAAACAAACTTCGCATCCAAGGTCATTAATAACGTCAGCCGAACATCCACATCAGATTGTTCAAGGCATGCCTCCATAGTTAACATAAAAAGATATATAGCATGTTTAGGTTGAAATTTATATGTCTCCTTTGGGTGATGAAGAGAGTTGCTTGCAATTTTCGACCGATGAACCTCTACGATGAAGTTATATGATCCGAGCAAAGACACAATTGCGGAGTCTCCTACTTTTCTGAACAAGTCATCACGAAAGATAATCGACGTGGACGTATTATGCTCGTACGGTTTTTCTAAGATGGTGATGGAGTGTGTTCTGGCTGATGATTTATAGAAATAACCATTTAAATCACATTTGATATCTTCTGGCATGATGTTATCAATATAATGTGATTTAAGTATGTCTGCTTCAGACATAAGAGAGTAGCGAATCCCTTTCAGGCTTTTAACATACTGAAGTTTAAGAACGAACCCTACGTTTACTATTTTATACCAATCTAACCAAGACATAGCTAGGGGTTTCTCCCTGTTCTTGTGCATCAGAAATTTGCATCGAAAGGTCATCTCCAAGAAAACATTCTCACCGCATGAAACCATTTTGAAATATTTGAACGTCGAATTTCTTGGACCGAGGCTTTTCTTTAGTTCATCATACGGTAGAATCAACTCTCGGCAATTACCTTTTCCATTCAAATCGAATTGAAATGCTCGGAATTTTTCATAGACAGACTTTCGTCCACGACGAGTACTAACACCTATTACATCATTGCCGAATTCGCCAGCAATATAGGTGAGCTCGTTAAAATGAAAGTTACTTATCATTCTAAACTCTCCGCTTATGCTATCTTGGCTGAAGATGTAGACATTACGATGAGGGCTCAAGGAGTAATGAAAAAGAGCCACCGTGACTATAACCCTCAACTTCGTGTGGTAAAAGACTGATGCCAAACATGCTGGGAGTCGGCCATAGATCCTTACATCACGATACGACCGATAGTTGCCCCTCTGCTAGTTCGGCAATTCGGTAGAAAGTTAAGATATGACATATTTGAAAGCAGTGTTCGAGTTTTAAAGGATGAATATGTTCAAATTCTTAAGTTAATACATTACATGTGGGAAATGGAAGGCCCTGACATCTTGCTGTGCATCCTGATTTTATCAACCCTTTATCAATGTATAATGCCGATTTGGGATACCAAGTATGATAAAGAAGTTGCGCTCCACTCCGCATCCGATCCCGACAGGCATGTCATTAAAGCAGAATCTACGAAAACTGCGCGTTAACCCGTAGATCTCACTTAGTTGGAGATATTGCCCGTTCATACGTCCACTCGGACTTCATCTTCGAGGTTAAATTACAGTTATATCTAGTAGTATTCAGTTTTAAATTCATAGCGTTATTCCATCAGCATTTTTACAGTGATGTTTTTAATCGTAGCTTGGTTCAGTGCGAAAGATGGATACCACGAAGTGTCTATCCAAGTTGCAGTCCACGATTTGAAAGACGACTTTCTCATATATATACGCCTGAGGCACAGGTCTCAAATAGTATTGGTACACGTATCACTGTGAAATGTTCATCAGTTCATTTGAATTGAAGTTATCATCAGACGCTTTTGTAATTCACCCTCAAAGTTGAAGTGTAGGTGAACGATTTATTCTTTATTCTTCAGTTGACTGTACGCCATGCATTCGAACGAGAATTGCGTTTCTGATTCAACAGCGACATTGGTACAAACGTTGCATTGTCTTATTTCTAGTTCGATTACACTGTGTCGTGCGAGTTCTACATTGGTCGACACGATCCATCGCCTTGTCGAGAATATTCCTCAACTCTAATTGTACTTTTGATGGTTTTAAAAATTCGAAGTTCACGCGTAGTGTTGATACTTTCTTTCCATTGTGAGTATTTCTTCATTAAGGCATCGCATCGGCCAAATGTACCAGTCATATACATGTACACGCTCGCCGAAGAAAATTCTACCATGATTGGCGCTCAAACGAGTCATTCATACAAGCTGTCTTAATTATAAGCGCGCAGCAGAGAAGCCGAATACTTTTCTGAGAAGCGCTACTATATTATTGTTAAAGTTTACGTATCCAATGTAAACAATAACTCATCTCATTTCCATGAATTTGATTCAGTTGACGCAAAAAATGGCCGCTAAAAGAGTAAAACGCAAGAATGAATGGATTCATCAGTTGTTCTGAGCTCAGAGAGAGAACATTTATGAATATTCACACTGTTTTTCAACCTAACTTCAATTTTAGGGGGGTTTTGGGGTCCCCCCTCCCCCGACATATGTGTTTTGTTTTTTGAAACTTCAGTAATATATCCAAAAGACATTTAGAATTGATATAATTCCGAATTAATCGAACAAAAACCGGGCAGGCGCTTCGAGAATGTTTTTTTTGTAGATTTCAATGAACCTTTTGAACGAATTTCAAATTGGTCGTTGTGGGATATTGAGAAATGGGTGTTTTTCAGATATTCTGTTTTTTCCTAAAGAATAATCAAACTTCGCTAGCGGGCTTTTTATGCTCCCAGATATGAAGATGGTTCTATGTTCCTACGATTCTCTGGTAATCAGTCTGGTGTTCCTCTACTAGTTCCAAAGTCTCTTCACCTGCAAAAACCAATTCCAACCAAATATGTATGCATTTACCATTCGGCAACATGTTAGTGGGGCGCTGTTCACCGCATGTCTACATAATATGTAGACATGCATATTGGATTTTGGAGATAGACCAGTCTTGCGTATGGCACGCCAAAGCGGAATTATTTCAACCCTGAAAAAATATTAGCAACTACAAATTTCTTGGCAACAGAGAAGAAATACTATTTAAACTTTCAAAAATATACCCGACAATCGTTTTAAAAAGATAAAAATTTTTAGACTCATGTCAACATTTTGAAAAAACAAGCCAACAATTTTTTTTTCGTGATACTTCGAAAAATTCGTTTACATTTTTTTCTTCTCTTAAAAATATTTTCCACGCAATTTAAAAAAAAATCTTGACAAAATTTTACTGCAACATTTATTTTCGTTCAAGATTTTTTCTTGGCAACATTTTTTTCGTTCAACATTTTTTCCGTTCAACAACGAGCGCCACCTATGAACTGCTAATAGAACTCGCGCGCAGGGACGAGGTAAAGCTGGGGTACTTCATACTCATAGCAGGTCGGGAATTCTGATCGTTCGTTCGTTCGTATGTTGTTGTTGCCATCTCAAAACAAGCGCCTTTTATCATACTTCTCACATAGGATCAGATGATTAAGTTCGCGTGTTGGTTGGTGGTGATTGGTGTGCAGCTAGGATTGTGGTCAGCACCACGTGCGTAAGATATTCGTGCAAAGAAGCATGCCAGAAGTACCCCGTAGCTAAACCTCGTCTCGAGGGGATATAGTTCAATAAGTTGTTCACAGGTGGCGCTCGTTGTTGGACGAAAAAATTGTTGACGAAAAAAAATTATGCAAGAAAAAAATCTTGAACGAAAATAAATGTTGCCGTAAAATTTTGTCAACATTTAAAAAAAAATGTTGCGGGAAAATATTTTCAAGAGAAGAAAAAAACTTAAATATTTTTTTCACGAAATAAAGAATTTTTAAAGTTTTTTTATGAAGAAAAAAAGTTTAACCCCAAAATATTTTTTTCTAACGAATTTTTCTAAATGTCAAAAAAAAATGTTGGCTTGTTTTCTCAAAATGTTGGATCTTTTTTTTAAATGATGCTTATATTTTGTACAGGGTTGAAATAATTCCGCTAATGTTGGCTTGTTTTCTGAAAATGTTGGATCGTTTTTAAAATGTTGCTAATATTTTGTACAGGGTTGAAATAATTCCGCTTTGGCGTGCCATACTTGCGCTAACAGTTTTTCTCAAATCAAAGGTGAAAATAAGTGGTGCTATCTATATTTTTTTAGTGGAACTAGATTCAGTGTAGACCATTATTGCACAAAGAGATTTCACACTCGGGATTCCTGCTAACTCAAAAATTTATAAAAATGGAGTTAGACCACTATTGCACTGAGCAGCTCATATATTCTATAATATATGCTATGTTCGGATACGACATGGAAGAACCTTCAAATTTCATCCAATTTTACAAAAACTAAAACTTTCCAGACATATCCCAATGACATTTTCGGTAGCTAATCCCATTCATAATGACATCTGGCAAACTTTTCTTCAAAATTTTTATAAAATGCTGACTTTGCAGCAAGTTTTAACCAACTGTCCTCATGTGAAACTGGTAAAGCACGCTCCTGTACATTGTTATGTGTATTGTAGTACAATGCATGAAGAGAGATGAAATTTGAAGGGTCCTCCATGTCGTATCCTAACATAATATATATTTTCTGTAGATGATATCTATAGAGTATCTGTTGACATACAGTGAACAGTGGGTGGGGGAAAGCTCTGACCCTAGCAAGGGGGCCAACTCTAACCCCTTGAATTCGTTGCCCAGGTGCCACAATAATGCAATTGTATCAAGGAAGCCACCAGTACCTACCACCTCTTGCCTCCCCGAATGGCTGGTAGGGGTTCTTTTTTTGGGGGGGGGCACTCTCTGAAGTACAGCGGTTACTTTGTTAACATTGTTAAGGATTGAGAGAGTCGGAAGTTTACGATACATTAACGTTTATTCCGCGACGACGGGGTCAACAAGGACAACGCAACAAGTGAACTAAAATATACAAAGAAACATACATAAGCTTTGCATCAGGGAGTATAAGATACCTACGGTTAAAACGGCAATAAATGACAAATTGGGCAATAAATGACAAATTTAAAGATACGAAAATTACCTACCGAATTTGCCCGCACCAGTGCAACGTGGGAACACCCGGAGTGAAAGACCAAAAATGCCAACTAACATGTCGGGGAGGCGTTGCCGAATTTATAGTCGGCCCAGAAAATGATGTAACAACCGTGTCAACCCTAGTCCCCATTGATCAAGAACTTCATACCGTGGCCACGGACTAAATAATCAGGAGATCAATAGAGGCCAAGGTTGACACAGAATCTAGGCCTAGAAATTTGGAGGAAAAGAAATTTAAATATTACTTAATGAATTCTGAACACATCGGCCCCCCTGATGCTCGGCGTTAAGACGACATCAGCACAAATAAGACATAAACACACGAATAACAAGTAACGGGAATACAAATATAATGTAGATCTAAACATAGATATAATATAGGCCTAGTCCAAGGCCTTACGAGGCCGCAAAGTAAAGAAATGGGAGTGTAACTCTTTGTAATACTCCATAGCGAATCAAAGACTAAATTAGTCGGTTTCAAATTAATTAACAGTTACACAACGTTTCAAAGGTCATGTCCGACACAAACGCCACATGTTCAACGAAGTATATTGTTATCTTTACTTAGGAAGCATTATACTCATCATTTATTTACTTTCTTCAATTAGACAAACCTGTGATACAGGACGTGTGTAAACAGAGTTTCTAGCCTTCACTTTCACAACACGCACGCGCCCGTCATTTCCTGGCAGTACTTCCACAACACGTGCAAGAGGCCACTGACACCGAGGAGCATTAGAATCGATAAGAAGCACAACGTCATCTGGTTTCAGATTTTTGACCTCTTCATTCCATTTAACCCTTTTGGATAAGGTGGGGACGTATTCCCTCCTCCACCTTCGCCAAAAGTGGTCGGTCAATACCTGAGACTGTTTCCACCGCTTTCTACTGGAAATATCAGTGTCAGTAGTTGAAACTGGCAAAGACATTGGATGTTCGTTGTGCAGCAAAAAATGATTTGGTGTCAGTGGTTCAACATCTGTACACGTGCTGTCAGTACTTACATAGGTCAGTGGTCTGCTGTTCACTACGTGTTCTATTTCACACAACACAGTTTGCAATGTGTCTTCATGTACGACATTATTACCAAGTACGGCACGCAAGGAAACCTTTACTGATTTTACTAGGGATTCCCAGGCTCCTCCCATATGAGGACCCTTTGGAGGGGAGAAATGCCATTGTACTGATTTCTGATTCAATGTGGCGTGTAGTTTATCACTAGCATTCCACTCACGTAAGGCGATTTTTAGTTCCTTTTGAGCGCCAATGAAATTGGTCCCATTGTCACAATACAAGTCACTAGGACACCCGCGTCGAGCTATAAAACGCCTGAGAGCAAGAATGAAAGAATCAGTTTCCAATGATGCAACTAGTTCCAAATGAACAGCACGGACTGTTAAGCAAGTAAACAAACAGCCCCATCTCTTTTCACGAGATTTGTACCTCTTTTTTACCATCATTGGACCCCAGAAATCTAATCCAGTGTTGTTAAACACCGGCATGGAATGTGACAGTCGAGCTTCTGGGAGATCAGACATGAGTGGAATGCTTGGTTGCACACGTTGCCTGTGACACTTGAGACACCGAAATATCACTGACCTTACTATCTGCCTGATGGCTGGTATCCAAAATCCACGTCTCAGCGATGAAACAACATGTTCAACCCCACTATGAAGTAAATTCCGATGCACATCTTGTACAATCAATTCAGTCACAACGTGTTTCTTTGGTAAGAGTAACTGGTGTCTGGCAGCATAGGGCATCCTTGCACTGTCAACACGACCACCAACACGAAGCAAATGTCCATTTAAACCCGGTTTCAATTTGTACAGCGGGCTACCACGTGGTAAAGTTTTACCTTCAGACAACAAGCGAATTTCTTCACCAAACATTTCATGTTGGGCGACCTTGACCAAGTATAATGTTGCTTTATTCAATTCAGCAATTGAGAGCCTGCCAACCTCACGATTTTTATTACGCACGTTGTGAATAAATCGAAAGCACCATGCAACAACACATTTCAAGGGCACGAGACTGGAAAACTTTGAAATGTCCACAACTGAATGTTGTAGACCTACTGTAGAAATTACTGCAGTGTGTTTCACCTCATTGACAACTTCACTAGACTCCAAATCTAATTCCCTATTCAACACACTTTGTGAGGGCCAACCATTTTCATTGACACAGTGTAGAAATTCTGGCCCTTCAAGCCAACGGTGACCAGGTCGAATTTCATTGGCCAACAATCCGCGTGAACAATCATCTGCAGGGTTCAATTGACTAGGCACGTGTCGCCACTGAAATGGATTTGTTTCTTGTCTGATTTCAGCTATGCGGTTTGCCACAAATGTTTTGAACCTTTTTGAGTCATTTCTGATACAATGTAGAACAATACTGGAATCAGACCAGAGATAAACAGCAGTCAGCTGAACATCTATCTCTTCACGAATTGTACGAAACAAGCGTACCGCAAGTACAGCAGCCTGCAACTCCAGGCGAGGTAAAGTTAACCTATTCTTCCGCACAGGGGCGACACGTGTCTTAGCCATAATAATAGTACAGTGAACCAATCCCTGGGATGAAATAAGCTGCAGATACGCAACAGCACCAAAGGCTTGTTCAGAGGCATCACAGAACACATGAAGATTGAATATCATTGGTATCAAACCATTTGGCCAAAAACATCGCCTCAAACTGAAAAGACGCAAATCTTCAAGCTCTGACAACCATGTTTCCCACTTCAAATACTCATCGAGGGGAATGGGATCATCCCAATTGAGACCCTTCTCCCATAGACTCTGTAAAAGAATCTTTGCTCTCACAATGAAAGGGGCTAGAAAACCTAATGGGTCAAATACTGTACTGACTATACTCAGTAGGATACGCTTAGTCAGGGTTTCCACAGTTGGTAAGCTCACAGTGTCAAATATGAAAATATCATGCGTCAAATCACAGGCGATTCCTAGAGTTCGAGTAATCACACTACCATCTAAATCTAATTTCAAATGGGTTTTGATACCATCTACACTTGCTACAGCCTCTAACAACTCTGGGCAATTGGAGGCCCATTTGGTAAGTTTGAAGCCACCCCTGCTATTCAAGTCGATCAATTCCAACGCTAGTGATGTAGCTTCCAGAGGGGTACCATCAAACCCTCTAAGCATATCATCAACGTAGTATTGTCTGAGAATTGTTTCCCTAGCTAAACGACTGTACTCTAAGTTGTCAATAGCTACACGTTTCAGAGCATAACTAGCACAACATGGAGAGCACTTTGCTCCAAATATATGGACGCACATTTGGTATTCAGAAGGTGGGTCTGGCGATTCTAAATGGTCTTTCCAGAGGAAGCGAAGAGAATCCTGATCAGATGTAGGCACACGCACATTATGAAACATGCCTTCGATATCGGCGGCCATGGCTATTACACCCTTACGAAACCGCATCAAAACTCCCGCTAAATTGTTAGTCAAATCTGGCCCCGATATCAACTTAGAATTCAGACTATGTCCACTGTACTTAGCGGCAGCATCAAACACTACACGTAGTTTTTTGGGTTTTTTTGGATTTACAACCCCATGGTGCGGTAGGTAATACGTCTGATCAGATTTCAATTCAGCTTCCTCAGGTGACAAACGACGTGCATGCCCCTTTGCAATGTAGCCATTCATTTCAGTTTCATATCTACTTCTCATGTCAGGATTTTTATTCAACTTTTTGCACAAAGACTCAAACCTACTTTCAGCCATAGTTCTATTGTTCACCAATTCAACTGGAGATTGTGCCCACAACATGCTAACTTGGTAATGGCCTTCAGGTAACATGCAAACAGAGTCATTCAACAATTTTATGGCCTGCTGATCTTCAATAGAAACTGATGATGCATGCGCATAAGAACAACCAAAACTTTCTGTTGACCAAAATTGTTTGACCTGAGATTCTAGTTTGTCGTCAGGTAGACCTACATACCCACACTTAACATGCTCCGAAACTAACGTGTTAGATTTCAGATCCGAATTCTCTCCCCCCAACAATGTCCATCCAAGCGGACCACGCACGGCCATTGGCAAGTTGTCAGGGCCCAGTCTAGTTTCTAATTGCTCAAATGCCCGTTTGACACCGACACCAACCAGAATCATAATTTGCGAAGAATCTACATTAACCAGATCTAAATCTCTGGTATGAGGCCAACTCTTTTTCCCGCTTGAAATCTTTTGTGACGGGAAATTGAACGGAGTTTTGAATGTCCAGGCGTCCCTCACTTTCAAAGGGGCCATGGACTGAGTTTTAGGATCACTAAGCCAGAATGTGACCTTAGAAGAATTTTCCGGCTGTTCATTATTCCTTACATTACCAAGCACTAAAGTAGTGCTCTGACCACTTAGGCCTATATCATTGGCAAATGATTCTTGTATTAAAGTTGCCTGGCTACCAGAATCCAAAAGAGCGAACGTATCTATCACACGACCATTTGGTGTATGTATTCTGACGGGTAAAGTTTGAAGATGGACCGTATCATTCTGCACCGCAACACCAACCTTGAAATTGACACTCGCAGTAGAACTATTGTCATGCTGGTTCACTAGCGCTTGGTGTAATAGTGAAGAATGACGACGGCCACAGTTATTGACTGTACACCTGTACTTAGAATTACATTCAGAGGCCTTACAACGTTTCCGGCAACACAGAAAACATCTGCCCTGGGATTTTACCCATTCTACCCTTTGTGCAGGGGTTTTTTCTTTGAATACACTACAGGATGACAAGAAATGTGGGCCAGAACAAAAGTAACACTCTTTTGGAGTGGCAGCACTAGTTGTTGACAAAGTTGACTGTTTGACTGGTGTATAAGGCCTAGATTTATTATTTTGCTTACTTTGGGAGCCCGTGTCAAATTTCAACCCACCAAATCTCAGGGCTTGCTCTTTCTTGGACAACCAGGAATTGAATAATTGAACCGTTGGGTTACTACCGTTTTTTACAATGTAGGCGCCCCAGGATTCTCTCATATAGATCGGCAATTTGGCCACAAGATCTGATAACAGACCCATTGCATGCAAATCAGCTGAATAACCCATAGTTGTGAAAATTTGGACCATCTGTGCAACCTTCGTGGCGAAATTACCAATCTCGGAGAGTTGTTTAACTTGCGGCCATTCCCTAATTTTCCTTAGGAAAGACTCTACAACCAATGCAGGGCTACCATACCTAGTTTGTAATTATTTCATAGCCTTGGCGTAATTAGCACCATCTAACAATAAGCCATAAATTTGGCTTTTAGGTCCATCTCCCAAAAAGGTTTTCAGGTACCCAAGTTTCTGTGACGGAGACAAGCATGAATTTTCTTCAATGAGATTTCGGAAGTTCAAAGACCATTCCGGCCATTGCGCCGGATCACCATGAAATATGTCCACTTGAAATTTGGGAAGACCCTGGAACCCAATGGGCGAAAAACCTACAGCATTGTTTGCATTGACTGGAATTGGAGTTAATGGAGTTGATGTAGCCAACGGACAACGACGGTCTTCAGGAAGATTGTCAATCCACGTTCGATTAGCTGCATTTTCGACTGGACCTGAAACACCTTTGTGTTCCGCTAATGTTTCGAATTGAGTTTTCAGGTTATCTAATTCCTGAACAGTTTTTTCTAGCTCGCCTTCGAGGACCTTAACCTTGCTTCGATTAATACTGTTTTCCAAGTATTTTATTTCATTTTCGACGCGAGATAACTCGTGCTCAGCCGTTTCAAGTTCATCAACAACTTTCTCTCGATAGCTAGCCGATTTAGGCCGTCTCGGCGGCATTGTGGACGGCGTAAACCTATCCGGAGGTTTGCTAACTCTGCCTACCTTGGTGATGTACATTTAGCTAGTCCGTTCGGTCCACTCATGGCGACGACGGGTACACAGGTTACGAAGCGTAGGACTAATATGTTTACGTGAGCAGCATTCACGGGAACTCTGGTCTGCGTGGAGCCGGTCTGGGTTTCTGCGGATTCGTTCACGTTGTTAAGGATTGAGAGAGTCGGAAGTTTACGATACATTAACGTTTATTCCGCGACGACGTGGTCAACAAGGACAACGCAACAAGTGAACTAAAATATACAAAGAAACATACATAAGCTTTGCATCAGGGAGTATAAGATACATACGGTTAAAACGGCAATAAATGACAAATTGGGCAATAAATGACAAATTTAAAGATACGAAAATTACCTACCGAATTTGCCCGCACCAGTGCAACGTGGGAACACCCGGAGTGAAAGACCAAAAATGCCAACTAACATGTCGGGGAGGCGTTGCCGAATTTATAGTCGGCCCAGAAAATGATGTAACAACCGTGTCAACCCTAGTCCCCATTGATCAAGAACTTCATACCGTGGCCACGGACTTAATAATCAGGAGATCAATAGAGGCCAAGGTTGACACAGAATCTAGGCCTAGAAATTTGGAGGAAAAGAAATTTAAATATTACTTAATGAATTCTGAACAAACATGGTTCAAGTTAGTCCTGCCTCGGGGTCTTACAAACACCAAGACCGCTCACGAGAATGTAGCCTACCAGCCCTATGCTAAGCCTGTGAAGAAGTTTAAAATGTCGTGTATAAAAACGGATGTCCCCGGAACAAATTTTAGGTTATTTGTGTGCCTTAATTTCTAACTATAAAGCTAGTGACTGTAATAGCCTCTACAGAACCATGATATACTACATAATCAAAATCAAACGGTCATAGTTGGCAACAAGTTTAAGACTAACGGAATTCTGAAATCAAAGAAGGCAGTACAGGCCTGTCTGTCACCCAGGCAACAGCACAGAGAAAGAAAGAAAACCTGCCCGATGACGGAGAACACCGCATAACCAGCGCTTAACCGGGTGCGCACGCAACAACATCGAATAAGGTCTATGCTGCCAAATAGGTTACCAATATGAAAACTAAAATATAAGATACCTGCTTTTTCCAAAGCTGATGTCCTGTTTTCCAATCCCGGCAATTCCAGACCTTGGAAGCAATATCGTTGTAAATATAACAGGTTCTGACTTGATCATGGCCTTCATGGCCGTTTTGGTAGGTGGTGAAAAAAGCAGCGCACCACTGAATATTCAAGCAGGCCACGCTACAGCAAAGAATTGACTGGACTCGTAAGATTGCCAAAGTTAAATTATTATCGGTTCCACTATGCATTGAAATGAAATGGAATGAGGAAAACACTATACTTGCTGAAGCTATGTCCATGTTGTCAGGATGTGCAATAATCTCTATTCGACATATTAAATTGTATTTACACGGTCTACGAACTCATCCAATGTAATTCTCAATTGGACAACCTGCTTTCTCGAGATATTGATGGTGTCATCGCAAATTTCCTAGTCAAAACATTCCGTAGCAAAGCTGTAATGAGAATGGCCCGGTGGTTATATGGAATCTATGTATAGATTATGTTTAGGTTTGTAAAAAAACAACCTATACCCTGGATCCAATAAACAGATAGATTCTATATAACTTCAATAACGTTTTAAAGCATCATTAAAAACCTACATATATGACTCATTGTCATTCAATTTAGAAATTATTAAATTCTAAATAAAAATTTTATGACGAGTTGTATTTACACTGGTTTCCTAGAGAGAGGTCAAGGGGTTTCTCTATAGATTTCATTTAGAGAAAAACTTGCATGCTACATTTTCTTTACATTCACAAATACACGTTATGGTTAAAACGAAATTATTAGCCTCAGCTACATTCTACATGTAGTTGTTTAGTTCCTTCACAATACACAGTTAATGTATTTGTATAGAATCATGTCACTTCGACAAAGGATTTCATTCACTTACAATGTTGATGTGTTTAAGGTCATTGGTGTGCCAGAAGCAACCAATTTCGTATCCATACAGTAAGCATGGTAATAGAGTCATCATGGCACCAGTTGCTATGATATAATTTGCCTTTGCCTACGAATTGTGCCGGTAGAAAAAAAGCACCCAATCACAGCGTCACTCCGTAATGCGAATTTCGCACGAGCAACGCAATGCCCTTCCCACACCAAATCATTATCGAAGCAACTGATGCATCATAATCATAATAAAGACACAAAAACACTTCAACAGCATGTTTAACAGCATAACTTTGATGTAACTTAAAGAATCAAAAAGTTAGGTTTTTCTAAGATTTCAATAAGACCTGTCTTAATTGTATCGCCAATCTGAACAAAAACTATACAAGGTGTGTAGAGTAGAGTAATTGGAACAGCCACTCTTCCAATAGGAGTGTACTGCTTTTGTTACGGTTTAGTATTTGAGGTTAATACTTATAACACCAGCATCAACTATGAGTATTTCCACATTTTTCAATGTCTGCATACAAAAGAGAGCGCAAGGGATCTTTCAAATTGAGAAACAAAGAAAAACGCGCCAATACATGTATATCTGATGAAATGATACACCGGCAATTGACCGACATAAGCACGGGTAGCTCCTGAACAAAGTTTTTGATGATACCGCCCAATCAGATTAAGGGACCAAATGTTGGCTTGATTAATTCATGCTAACGAATCAGCTTGACATGGTGACCCCTGGTGTCTGAGCCACAGGTCCTTCTCACTGAACTAAGGTTGAGTAATGTAAAGTTTGGACTTGATTTCTCTAATTCATATAGGTTGCGTGAAGAGGTTATGAAAAACAAAATTATGTCAACCGCTTCATCAGCAATTTTTATTACGGGCAATGTGTTCTAAATTATGCCATTGAAATCATTTCTACACGCTAATAATGATTATGCCCAAAGAGTTGGTTTAGGAGAAGTCTGGAAATGTATCGCCGGTTTGTCCTTTGGATAGCAATAAAATTGTTAAACATGGTTGTGCCTACACCACAGAGTAACCCGCTGTTTTTCTTTATCGAAATTTTGTGCATATTACAAAATTTGCCGTTTGCCTTGCACGGGCTTATATCTCAAATGCATTTCTGTACAAAATCACACACGCTGAGACTGCAGTATAAAGTGGTGACCTTCAACATTCGTCGGCCTAATGCGGGCATAATAACTGAAGCCAAGGACGTTTTATCGACTGAACATGTGATCCTCAATTTATCAAAGGTTAAAAGTACACAATTTATTTACCATGCAAAAAAATAATTATGCATATCCCGCATCGTTTTGTCAACATTTCGCCAAAAGTTCATCAATTTTTAAATCAACCGATGACGTATTCGTCAAATAAAAGCCGTTGTGCAAGTTGCCTGACGATCTCACTCATTATAGATACTGAAACGAAGGTATAGTTTATAGAATTGAAAACCGGCACTAGTTTCGACGGAATTTTAGCAACACCAAAGTATTGGTATATCAACATTGACCCTTAGTCTCGCTGAAAGGGTGGATGTCGTCCTGGGTGCCGACAAATGGTACCCAGGTTCGAGATCGACTGGAAAATAAGCACCCTGGGTGCCTTTACACTAGACAGATAGCACCCAGCTTCTTTTTGCCTGGCTTACGGATCTTAGGGACGAGGACGTTTCTTGCAATTTCGTTTTATCTCGCGCCGTGGTACTTGCGGCATTAGCAGTGCTCGAAATAAAAAGAACAGATAAACAGAAAAAAACGCGTTTAGGCCTATAGGTCTTTGAAAGCACATTTCGGATGATTTATTCAGAAAAGATATGTAGGAGGGATATATTCAGAGAATGAAAAATTGTGTGATGACAAAATGAATGGATTTGCTGCGTATTTTTATTTTTATTTTTATTATGGTTATCGTGACACGTGACCTCCGTGAGCGTGGAGCCAACCTCGATTGTAGGTATAGAAAAAGTGTAGAAGAAGCTGGGTGCTGTTTGTCTAGTGTAATGGCACCCAGAGTGCTTATTGTCCAGTCGATCTCGAACCTGGGTACCATTTATCGGCACCCAGGACGACATCCAGCCTTTCAGCCTTAGTGTCAGATCCAGTTCCAAAGCACAGTTAGCCTCTTTCCTGGTTCAGGGGCTCTGCTGTTGTGGTTTTGTTATCCGGACAAACGGCCGACTTGATTTTGAAACATCAGAGCAGCATCAGAGCACCGCTACAATAGAGGCGCTGATCAGGATACAGTTGAATTACGAAACGGGCCAAATTCATAAATGGCGTTTAGCTTAAAACAGCGGTTAATTACTGGATAGATAGATTCAGGTCCTTCATGTAAATCTTCACAGAATATGAATAGGCCCTGAAACTGATTAGGGAGAAGTTACACACGTTTAACCCTTAAACGCCCTTTTTGAATTTGTCCCGATTTTAGTCGCTTCTAGAGATCTGGTGTTCCTTGTTCTGCTGCGACACACCAAATACATGAACTGGTGGTACCGTGATGGCATGATTACTGTTTCTGTGAGTAGACAACCTGTGAATTAAGAAAATCTGTGAATTAAAACAACCTGTGAATTACGAAAACAGCAAGGTAAGTCACCTCTATGATCTGTCGTCCCTTGTTGCGTCTGCTGGATCCTTCGACACACACAACAAGATTCATGTACTGGTTAGAATAATACAGTGTTTTATCAATTTCAAAACAACCTATGTCAATGATTGTATAGGAATGATTAGTTTAAAGAGAGCAAAGAATGAGCTTATGATTTTTACATCGATTGCTTTGAAAAGGCGACCGATTTCGTGAAATCGATTCTTAACCCGTACGCACCGTGTTCACATTTGTCAATGTTTGTGATGCAGATCATGTTAACTTAATGCAAACGAGTGCTTTTTGTCTCTCCGATATGTGATCATGATTGCATGCGCCAAATATCGCTTGTTTACAACGGTCTCCGCAGGTAATTGCTACGGGAATCGGTTACCGCTGCTCTCCTAGGCCAAATCTATTTGATATATGTATAATATTTTTCTTATTCACTTTTGTAAACATTTGCGTCAGTACTTCATTGCAGTTGTAAATACATTATGATAATATAAATGACAGAGCTATTTCAGTATTTAATGCACATGTGCTGACGGAATCATGTATGATTCAATATCAAGTAGCACTGTTCTGGGAAAATTTCATTGCAAACGCTGATGAATATATTTCAAATATTGAATCAAGAGTAGATTCTTAAGCTTTCTCTCCCACTCCGCTTGCACACGTTTATAACCAGAGTCTTTCAATTAAAACTCACCTTATTTAAGTTGTGATTGCTTGGTCCTATCGTTTGGCATCCCGTTCGTCCTAGGTTTATTACATCGTGCTTATACTGGCATGATTGGTGCCTTCAACTTCCGAAATCAGGTTTAATTACAAATAAACAAATAAGTAGTGGTATCTTGCGGAGAGATTACTGGCGTCTAATAATCATCATCATTAAGAGCCCCTCTAAGACCCACACGGATCAATTTGATAGCTGTCACCCAGCTCTCAGACAATAATTCCAAAAATGTATTTTAAAGAGCTAGTTAGAATTTCGACTGCATGATGGAAGGCACCTCTGAAATCTATAGTCTTTTTGACTGATGATTCTAAGGCTTGAACACGTGATGGAAACATTGATCATGCGTGCACACTCTGTGGGCCAGGTTAGATTACATAATGTAACACTGATCGAGACTTTCATTTTTTTCATACTTTGCTGCAAATCTGCAACAGAGAGCTAAAAATGATTATCACCCACTGGGTTACACAATACTCTGGCGCAGCGGTAGAAGTGTGATGAGAAGGCCTACTCTCTCGCTTGAAATGGCCACCATTTAATCCGAATGTGTATCCGCGTTACTATTGGACACGTTAGACTTTTTATGGTTTTCACTATTACAAAAAATCTAATAAATCAGTTGTTATGCTTGGTGGTAATTGGTTTTAATGTTCTGGTATTATTTGGTTGGTGTTAAAGTGCAAGAACAGTCTTTAGATCTTGATATAGCACTACAGTTATTTGACGCTATGGTAGGTACTATACTGACCTTTGGTAGCGAGATTTGGGGCGGCTTTGAGAACCTCAATGTGATAGAAAGATTGCACCTGTTATTCTGTAAATATATACTAAAGTTAAAGCGCTCAACACCAAACGCTATGGTATATGGAGAATTAGGTAGATTTCCATTGTATATCAATGTTAAAGCCAAGATAGTAAAATTCTGGGGGAAACTGGTCCTACAGGAACAAACTATAGCCGGAAAAATGTATAAAATTGCATACTATAGACACCAAAACGGTCAAAATATCAAATGGGTCGCGTTTGTCAAAAATATTTTGGAACTTTGTGGGCTCGGGGACATCTGGCTGACATAGATGTTCCCCAACGTTAATTATCTCGGTGAAATTGTTAGAAGACGACTGCAGGACCAGTATCTCCAAGAATGGCGCAATACAAAATGTTTGATCTACAGAGAAATCAAGTTTGCTTGGGGTTTTGAGAATTATTTGCTTTGTCTATCTCAAGCCCAACGTATATTACTCTGTAAATTTAGATGTACCAACCATAAACTCCCTATAGAATTAGGCCGATATGATAATACCCCCCGACTAGAACGTACATGTAATAAATGTAACCTCGGAGTAGTTGGAGATGAATTTCACCACGCCCTCGTATGCCCCTTCTTTTCAAACATTCGAGTAAATTACATTCCAGCCGACTTTCACAGATATCCCGATTTATTTAAATATGTAAAACTTTTGAACTCGCCAAACAATACATTAATAAAACTAACTAAATTTTTGTCAAAGTCTCTCCAACTACTCTTATCATATTGTAAGCAAATTCGTATTCTTTTGTTGATGTTAAAAAACCTTCGCATGTATATTCGTATATTAGCATATTTCGTATATTCGGTAGTTTTGTGCTCTACGCAATGTAATTTTGTTGAGCAATAAACCTTATTCTATTCTATTCTATTCGATGTGGTGCTTTGTCATGGGTTCGTATAATTTGATTGGTGCTGCTTATCGCTGCCCTCCCCACACCAACAGCTTGGTATTCGGTCCAATCAGGATGACTATTGCTCACCCCAACCATTGCCTATCCTTCTCATGCTATAGCCAAGCCAAACCATGACCCTTCCTTCTCATATGCTATAGATAACCCCAACAGTGACCATTGATATTGGTGCTATTGCTAAAAATACCCATCCTTTTCATGTTATAGCTAACCCCATGACCCTTCTTTCTCATATGTTATAGCTTACCCAACTATGACATTTGATTTTACTTGCTATTGCTAACCATTACCCATCCTTTTCATGCTATAGCCAACCCAAACTCAATTGGTCATTCTTTGAAAAGCGCCTCCAAAACACATTTCGAAATTGGTGTCATTTGCAATTGAGAGAAGAGCCTGACGAATCACGCATGCACATTCTCAAAGGGCCGCCACCCACGCATAAAATTCCGAATGTAATATTGGGCAAGCTCAAAAAGTGTCCAGCATAAGTTGACGGATGGAAGGACAACCGCGATATCTCAGCTGACCATTTGGTCAACTGAGCTAAAAAGTCGTCAGCTGGGACAGCCGATTTCAGTTCACTGCCCAAGACAATTCCCAGGCTTCGATTTCAGACCAGCAAAAATCTATTTTTCTTCTCGATTACTTGATATTGACAGAAAAGTGTTCCTACAGACAGTTTTAAAAGTACTGTAGAATTATAGAATAGTTATGGCTGGGGTAAGCAATGAAATGAAAAAGAAGGGTCATGGTTGGGATTAGCAATGATAACATGAAAACAAAGCCTCATGGTTAGGGTTAGTTATAGCATGAAGGGGAAGTGTCACGGTTCGGGTTAGTTATAGCATCAAAATTGAGGGTCACTAGTTGGGGTTAGCTGTAGCATGAAAAGGATGGGTATGGTTGGGGTTGGCCAAATACCTGAAATGATAAAAGCTTATGTACCACCATACATGAATGCTGTAGGACAACACATTTTATCAAACAGTTCACATTCACCCTACCCGACCCCCCCCCCCAAAAAAAATTAAAAAATTCAGAGTTCAATCCATGCTGTATACTGCGTACGCATCCACATTAGCCACCTGGCCTGCAAAATTAGGTCTAGGCCCAGGCGAGTACAATACATCGAAGGTAAACAATAACTTGGGACCATTTCATTGAATTAACTGTCGACTGACTTTCGCAAGTAGTCTATTACGAGCGCATGCGGTTCGAACCCAGAGCTTCGGCTCCAAAGTATGGTTTCACTGCAAACTGAGTTGATGCCGAACTCTGTAGGCCTACATGCAGTGGACAGTGACATCCCTGTAATTCTAGAGCGTTAGATTCAATAAAAAAGGCGTTCGACGCTCACCGTTCCTCAATTGACGGTACCGTCTCATCCGTCTTCGCCGTTGACATTCTTCATGCGCACCCCTGATGTCATCCTCGTTACGAATCCAGTGGCGGAATGTATTAACTCGAATGTTACGAAACCTGGCAAAGTCAGCGGGAGTACGCCCTTGGCCGTCTCCTTCAAGATGAGCCAGTCAGTACTCGTCCATAGACCGGATCTTTTGCTCCAACGAATAGGCCTGGAGTCGGCGCCTTGGAGGCGCAGGATCCACATCCATCGCCATGCACGTACATGTGCAGTGCTAGGCGACGAATAAAAAGAAATATAGAATCTCGCCTTGCATTTTGAATTTTAGTCTTCAAATTGTTGAACGCAACTTTCGGAAGCTCAGTCAGTGCCATGAATGCAACAAAGTTCTGTGTAAGGCCACTCGATGCGATGTCGTAATCATCGTTTATGGGAAACGCCGTGGAAAGAATACCCTGTGCTAGAGAAAGCCCCATTTAACCATGCGTTCATGTAAAACTATTGACAATGGCTATTCCATTGAAATCACTTTGACCCGGGCACAGGTCTATAAAATTTAGAAAATTTCGAACGGGTTGAGGCCGAGGTAAGTGGGATTTTCCCGTATGATTATATAAAATTATTTTGCTTATTTGTTTTGGTTCAATTATACACGTACAAAATGTATATATTCAAATTACATTTTCAGCGTCATTTGTTTCGGGTTTTTTATGACCTGACTCATGTCCCCGCTCCGTCACCAAAGTAGGTCTTCTCGTGTTCGCAAAATGTCTTTATATGCGTCTTTCTGGTACAGTAGTTCAAAATTTCAGGAGTTGTCAGAAATGACGTTAGAAGTTAAAGACCGTCTGTTGCCAAATTTTTGTGACGATATAATGGCGGCCATCTTGGATTTAAAAATGGCCCCCCAAAATTACACTTTTTTGCCTATATCTCGAATTCTGCTGCAGTAAGGCACCTAAATCCAACGCCAACCACCGGCTTTTTGGTCTGACCAATCGAATGGAACAATCGAAATCGAGGCCAGATGTTCGCCACATTAGGTTTCAAGATGGCTGCCGAAAAGACCCAGTTTGGTCTGTTTCTCGAGTATTACAGCAAATAATTGATGAATTTCAATGTCTATACCCAGCTTTCTGAACTCAATCAATCAAATGCCACCATTAAAACTCCGGCGGTCATCTTGGGTTTCGAAATGGCCGCTAAAATGACACTAATTTGCTTACATCTCGAAAAAAAACGTTTCAAACTATATCGCAAGTATTGTAATATTTGAAGGATGGATTTCAACGCCTATACCCAGCTTTCTGAACCCGTCCAATTGATGTCACCATTTAAATTTCGGCGGCCATCTTGGGTTTTGAATTGGCCTCTAAAATGACATTATTTTCTCCATATCTCGAAAATATGTTTCAAGTTATATCTCGAGTATTGTAAAGGCTACCCCCACTAAGTCACCCGAGGATCTTTTATTTGGCATAACTTACTGTAGTCATGGGAATTCTACTTTCACCAAGTCACAAGACAGTGACTTGTCGGAAATTGTACAAGAGGACATACAGCTATACTTCACCAAGGGCAAAGACATTCTAATGGGCGACTTTAACACGAGGACAGGAGTCAAGCCCGACTTTATTTCAAATGATGATACTTCCTTCATTCCAGTTTCTGCTTCCTATGTTTCGGATCAATCTCTTCCAATAGTTGATTCGTAAAGGAATAACTGTGATAAAGTTGTTGATCCAACTGTTCAGCTTGACAAATTTTTTTATCTCTGACTTTGACAAGGAAGAATATGCAAGCAGAAACCTCCGAATAACGCATTCTTTCAATTTCAATTCCAAACATCATGTATCCTGTGAATAGAGCGGTAGGTAATAAAAGACTAGTGGTCGAACTCGTTCCACCAATTCTCTCTTACTTACCAGGTCGAGGGCAGCTAGAATATCATTTGAAAGACGGTCACCCACTTTAAAAGAACGTCTTTCAAACGAGATAATCAAGCTTATCGCATGTGTAAATTCATCTACAAGACAAAGTGGAGTATGAAAAGTCATATGATCCAAGATATCAATGAATTTCTTCATGCAATGCCATCTTATGTCTATTGAAAAGTGGAATGCTTCGATGTCTAGTCTTGCTTGGATGTATAGATTTAAACCAGATTCTATTTTGGGGATGTTTCACAGTATTACCATTCTGAGAAACGATAACGGTCTGAAAACTTGTAGATCCCCTCGGAGCTGTGCAATATCTGTATTCTCACCTTCTTGTTCCCGTCATTATACAGACGAAATAACATAACCAATGATATGAACGAAATGTTCTTTAACAGATAACATGGAATGTTTGAAGCCAGCCAGGCTCTTGGTTGATGGTCTGAATAAGGTTGATACAATACATGCACATTTAAATTCAGATACGTGCACATGTAGATGTGTAGTCACTAAACGAGTTATTGGCATTGACTGAGATAAACGCTGACAGTTGCCAGTTATAAGAGCTGTTTTGATGCGACACATTTATGATGTGCTAATCAGGATGTTCATGGCCAATAAATTCTCCCAAGCATCTTTGTGCATCGAAAAATATTGGACAAAAACAATCTGATTATTCAACTGATCCATTTTGCCACCCGCATAGATTGCAGCATTGAAAGGAACTCTTTGAAAATATGATGCACATGTTGACGTACAAAACTATATTGTTTGCATTAAACGTTGTGGGGGAGCTAAGTGATATGCGATTTATGGGATAAAAGTAAAAGTGAGAACTTGCAAACTGTCCTCGAAATTGCTCAGATTTAAGATTAAGAACTAATTTCTATCTTCCGCTCTTACCGAGCCGATCAAACTCCCTATTATTTTTTATTTCAAGTGCTTTGCTTCAGGTTTTTCTTCTTAATCAGCAAATGGGTTTTTCAATTTGTTCACGCAGAATGAGTTTCTTTTCCTCACACAATAAACACTTTTGCGGTCAACGGATTACTATTAGGATATTTTGGCCAGGCGATTAATCTTTCATTTGCACCAACAATCAGCATATGATGTGAAACAAACTTAGCATCCAAGGTCATCAATAACGTCAGCCGAACATCCACATCAGATTTTTCAAGGCATGCCTCCAAAGTTAACATAAAAAGATATATAGCAAGTCTAGGTTGAAATTTATAGGTCTCCTTTGGGTGATGAAAGGAGTCGCTTACAATTTTCGACCGATGAACCTCTAAGACGAAGTTATATGATCCGAGCAAATACGCAATTGCGGAGTCTCCTACTTTTCTGAACAAATCATCACGAAAGATAATCGACGTGGACGTATTATGCTCGTACGGTTTTTCTAAGATGGTGATGGATTGTGTTCTGGCTGATGATTTATAGACATAACCATTTAAATCACATTTGATATCTTCTGGCATGATGTTATCAATATAATGTGATTTAAGTATGTCTGCTTCAGACATAAGAGAGTAGCGAATCCCTTTCAGGCTTTTAACATACTGAAGTTTAAGAACGAACCCTACGTTTACTATTTTATACCAATCTAACCAAGACATAGATAGGGTTTTCTCCCTGTTCTTGTGCATCAGAAATTTGCATCGAAAGGTCAACTCCAAGAAAACATTCTCACCGCATGAAACCATTTTGAAATATTTGAACGTCGAATTTCTTGGACCGAGGCTTTTCTTAAGTTCATCATATGGTAGAATCAACTCTCGGCAATTACCTTTTCCATTCAAATCGAATTGAAATGCTCGGAATTTTTCATAGACAGACTTTCGTCCACGACAAGTACTAACACCTATTACATCATTGCCGAATTCGCCAGCAATATAGGTGAGCTCGTTAAAATGAAAGTTACTTATCATTCTAAAATCTCCGCTTATGCTATCTTGGCTGAAAATGTAGACATTACGATGAGGACTCAAGGAGTAATGAAAAAGAGCCACCGTGACTATAACCCTCAACTTTGTGTGGTAAAAGAGAGATGCCAACCATGCTGGGAGTTTGCCATGGATCCTTACATCACGATACGACCGATAGTTGCCCCTCTGCTAGTTCGGCAATTCGGTAGAAAGTTAAGATATTACATATTTGAAAGTAGTGTTCGAGTTTTAAAGGATGAATATGTTCAAATTCTAAAGTTAATACATTACATGTGGGAAATGTAAGGCCCTGACATCTTGATGTGCATCCTGAA
Source organism: Lineus longissimus (assembly GCF_910592395.1). Lineage (NCBI taxonomy): Eukaryota > Metazoa > Nemertea > Pilidiophora > Heteronemertea > Lineidae > Lineus > Lineus longissimus. The sequence goes on along the minus strand of NC_088323.1, from coordinate 8,414,718 downwards.
TTATCAACCCATTATCAATGTATAATGCCTATTTGGGATACCAAGTGTGGTGAAGAAGTTGCGGTCCACTCGGCATCCTATCCCGACAGGCATGTCATTAAAGCAGAATCTACGAAAACTGCGCGTTAACCCGTAGATCCCACTTAGTTGGAGATTATTGCCCGTTCATACGTCCACTCGGACTTCATCTTCGAGGTTAAATTACAGTTATATCTAGTAGTATTCAGTTTAAAATTATAGCGTTATTCCATCAGCATTTTTACAGTGATGTTTTTAATCGTAACTTGGCTCAGTGCGAAAGATGGATACCACGAAGTGTCTATCCAAGTTGCAGTCCACGATTTGAAAGACGACTTTCTCATATATATACGCCTGAGGCACAGGTCTCAAATAGTATTGGTACGCGTATCACTGTGAAATGTTCATCAGTTAATTTGAATTGAAGTTATCATCAGACGCTTTTATAATTCACCCTCAAAGTTGAAGTGTAGGTAAACGATTTATTCTTTATTCCTCAGTTGACTGTACGCCATGCATTCGAACGAGAATTGCGTTTCTGATTCAACAGCGACATTGGTACAAACGTTGCATTGTCTTATTTCTAGTTCGATTACACTGTGTCGTGAGAGTTCTACATTTGGTCGACACGATCCATCGCCAGGTCGAGAATATTCCTCAACTCTAATTGTACTTTTGATGGTTTTATAAATTCGAAGTTCACGCGTAGTGTTGATACTTTCCTTCCATTGTGAGTATTTCTTCATTAAGGCATCGCATCGGCCAAATGTACCAGTCATATACATGTACACGCTCGCCGAAGAAAATTCTACCATGATTGGCGCTCAAACGAGTCATTCATACAAGCTGTCTTAATTATAAGCGCGCAGCAGAGAAGCCGAATACTTTTCTGAGAAGCGCTACTATATTATAGTTAAAGTTTACGTATCCAATGTAAACAATAACTTATCTCATTTCCATGAATTTGATTCAGTTGACGCAAAAAATGGCCGCCAAAAGAGTAAAACGCAAGAATGAATGGATTCATCAGCTGTTCTGAGCTCAGAGAGAGAACAATTATGAATATTCACACTGTTTTTCAACCTAACTTCAATTTTAGGGGGGTTTGGGGTCCCCCCCCGACATATATGTTTTGTTTTTTGAAACTTCAGTAATATATCCAGAAGACATTTAGAATTGATACAATCCCGAATTAATTGAGCAAAAACTGGGCAGGCGCTTCGCTTCTTTTTTTGTAGATTTCAATGAACCTTTTGAACGAATTTCAAATTGGTCGTTGTGGGACCCAAAGACACATTATTGAGAAATGGATGTTTTTCAGATATTCTGGTTTTTCCTAAAGATTAATCAAACTTCGCTAGCGGGCTTTCTATGCTCCCAGATATGAATATGGTTCTATGTTCCTACGATTCTCTGGTGTGCCTCTACTAGTTCCAAAGCCTCTTCGCCTGCCAAAACCCATTCCAACCAAATTTGTGTGCATTTACCATTCGGCAACATGTTAGTGGGGGGCTGTTCAATGCATGTCTACATAATATGTAGACATGCATATTGGATTTTGGAGATAGACCAGTCTTGTGCTAACAGTTTTTCTCAAATCGAAGGTGAAAATAAGTGGTGCTATCTATATTTTTTTAGTGGAACTAGATTCAGTGTAGACCATTATTGCACAAAGGAGTTTCACACTCAGGATTCCTGCTATAGCTCTAACTCAAAAATTTATAAAAGTGGAGTTAGACCACTATTGAACATGAGCAGCTCGTATATTCTATAATATATGCTATGTTCGGATACGACATGGAAGACCCTTCAAATTTCATCCAATATTACAAAAACTAAAACTTTCCACACATATCCCTAGGACATTTTCGGTAGCTAATCCCATTCATAATGACATCTGGCAAACTTTTCTTCAAAATTTTTTTTAAATGTTGACTTTGCAGCAAGTTTTTACCAACTGTCCTCATGTCAAACTGGTAAAGCACGCTCCTGTACATTGTTATGTATATTGTACTACAATGCATGAAGAGAGATGCAATTTGAAGGGTCCTCCATGTCGTATCCTAACATAATATATATTTTATGTAGATGATATCTATAGAGTATCTGTTGACATACAGTGAACAGTGGGTGGGGGAAAGCTCTGACCCTAGCAGTGGGCCAACTCTAACCCCTTGAATTCGTTGCCCAGGTGCCACAATAATGCAATTGTATCAAGGAAGCCACCAGTACCTACCACCTCTTGCCTCCCCCGACTGGCTGGTAGGGGTTTTTTTGGGGGGGGGGGGAGGGGCACTCTCTGAAGTACAGCGGTTACTTTGTTAACACGGTTCAAGTTAGTCCTGCTTCGGGGTTCTAAAAACACCGAGAACGCACACGAGAATGTGGCCTACCAGCTCAATGCTAAGCCTGTGAAGAAGTTTAAAATGTCCTGTATAAAAACGGATGTTCCCGGAACAAATTTTAGGTTATTTGTGTGCCTTAATTTCTAACTATAAAGCTAGTGACTGTAATGGCCTCTACAGAACCATGATATACTACATAATCAAAATCAAACGGTCATAGTTGGCAACAAGTTTAAGACTAACGAAATTCTGAAATCAAAGAAGGCAGTACAGGCCTGTCTGTCACCCAGGCAACAGCACAGAGAAAGAAAGAAAACCTGCCCGATGACGGAGAGCACCGCATAACCAGCGCTTAACCGGGTGCGCACGCAACAACATCGAATAAGGTCTATGCTGCCAAATAGGTTACCAATATGAAAACTAAAATATAAGATACCTGCTTTTTCCAAAGCTGATGTCCTGTTTTCCAATCCCGGCAATTCCAGACCTTGGTAGCAATATCGTTGTAAATATAACAGGTTCTGATTTGATCATGGCCTTCATGGCCGTTTTGGTAGGTGGTGAAAAAAGCAGCGCACCACTGAATATTCGAGCAGGCCACGCTACAGCGAAGAATTGACTGGACTCGTAAGATTGCCAAAGTTGAATTATTATCGGTTCCACTATGCATTGAAATGAAATGGAATGAGGAAAACACTATACTTGCTGAAGCTATGTCCATGTTGTCAGGATGTGCAATAATTTCTATTCGACATATTAAATTGTATTTACACGGTCTACGAACTCATCCAATGTAATTCTCAATTGGACAACCTGCTTTCTCGAGATATTGATGGTGTCATCGCAAATTTCCTAGTCAAAACATTCCGTAGAAAAGCTGTAATAAGAATGGCCCGGTGGTTATATGGAATCTATACGTGTATAGAATATGTTTAGGTTTGTAAAAAAACAACCTATACACTAGATCCAATAAACAGATAGATTCTATATAACTTCAATAACGTTTTAAAGCATCATTAAAAACCTATATATATGACTCATTATCATTCAATTTAGAAATTATCAAATTCTAAATAAAAATTTTTATGACGAGTTGTATTTACACTGGTTTCCTAGAGAGAGGTCAAGGGGTTTCTGTATAGATTTCCTTTAGAGAAATACTTGCATGCTACATTTTCTTGACATTCACAAATACGCGTTATGGTTAAAACGGAATTATTAGCCTCAGCTACATTCTACATGTAGTTGTTTAGTTCCTTCACAATATTTCAATCGAGCTAATAACACAGTTAAGGTATTTAATGTATAGAATCATGTCACTTCGACAAAGGATTTCATTCACTTACAATGTTGATGTGTTTAAGGTCATTGGTGTCCCAGAAGCAACCAATTTCGTATCCATACAGTAAGCATGATAATAGAGTCATCATGGCACCAGTTGCTATAATATACTCTGCCTTTGCCTACGAATTGTGCCGGTAGAAAAAAAGCACCCAATCACAGCGTCACTCCGTAATGCGAATTTCGCACGAGCAACGCAATGCCCTTCCCACACTAAATCATTATCGAAGCAACTGATGCATCATCAGGTCACACGCGAATTTCTGAGAAGGTGCCTATACTTTGGGCCCTATTGTATATATGTCCATCGTAGAGTTTCTACTGAACTTCGCTGAACTTTTAAGCAGAAAATGATAAGTTACATTTTATCCGCCCCAGGAAAAAAAAGGCTGAAATGCTAGTCGTGCAAAATTCGTTTTTAAAGCTTGATTTTCGAAGGCTCTTTGATGAATCGCACGTACCCCGCTGCAACTTTATTTCGTTTCGTAATAAAGACACAAAATCACTTCAACAGCATGTTTAACAGCATAACTTTGATATAACTTAAAGAATCGAAAAGTTAGGTTTTTCTAAGATTTCAATAAGACCTGTCTGAATTGTGTCGCCAATCTGAACATAAACTATACAAGGTGTGTAGAGTAATTGGAACAGCCACTCTTCCTATAGGAGTGTACTGCTTTTGTTACGGTTTTGTATTTGAGGTCAAATAAAAGCCGTTGTGCAAGTTGCCTGACGATCTCACTCATTATACTGAAACGAAGGTATACATGTAGTTTATAAAATTGAAAACCGGCACTAGTTTCGACGGAATTTTAGCAACACCAAAGTATTGGTATATCAACATTGACCCTTAGTCTCACTGAAAGGGTGGATGTCGTCCTGGGTGCCGACATAAAAAGAACATATAAACAGAAAAAAACGCGTTTAGGCCTATAGGTCTTTGAAAGCACATTTCGGATGATTTATTCAGAAAAGGTATGTAGGAGGGATATATTCAGAGAAAGAAAAATTGTGTGATGACAAAATGAATGGATTTGCTGCGTATTTTTATTTTTATTTTTATTATGGTTATCGTGACACGTGACCTCCATGAGCGTGGAGCCAACCTCGATTGTAGGTATAGAAAAAGTGTAGAAGAACCTGGGTGCTGTTTGTCTAGTGTAATGACACCCAGGGTGCTTATTGTCCAGTCGATCTCGAACCTGGGTACCATTTATCGGCACCCAGGACGACATCCACCCTTTCAGCCTTAGTCTCAGATCCAATTCCAAAGCACAGTTAGCCTCTTTCCTGGTTCAGGGGCTGTGCTGTTGTGGTTTTGTTATCGGGACAAACGGCCGACTTGATTTTGAAACATCAGAGCAGCATCAGAGCACCGCTACAATAGAGGCGCTGATCAGGATACAGTTGAATTACGAAACGGGCCAAATTCATAAATGGCGTGTAGCTTAAAACAGCGGTTAATTACTGGATAGATAGATTCAGGTCCTTCATGTAAATCTTCACAGAATATGAATAGGCCCTTAAACTGATTAGGGAGAAGTTACACACGTTTAACCCTTAAACGCCCTTTTTGAATTTGTCCCGATTTAAGTCGCTTCTACGATCTGGTGTTCCTTGTTCTGCTGCGACACACTTTACCAAATACATGAACTGGTGGTACCGTGATGGCATGATTACTGTTTCTGTGAGTAGACAACCTGTGAATTACGAAAATCTGTGAATTAAAACAACCTGTGAATTACGAAAACAGCAAGGTAAGTCACCTCTATGATCTGTCGTCCCTTGTTGCGTCTGCTGGATCCTTCGACACGCACAACAAAATTCATGTACTGGTTAGAATAATACAGTGTTTTATCAATTTCAAAACAACCTATGTCAATGATTGTATAGGAATGATTAGTTTAAAGAGAGCAAAGAATGAGCGTATGATTTTTACATCGATTGCTTTGAAAAGGCGACCGATTTCGTGAAATCGATTCTTAACCCGTACGCACCGTGTTCACATTTGTCAATGTCTGTGATGCAGATCATGTTAACTTAATGCAAACGAGTGCTTTTTGTCTCTCCGATATGTGATCATGATTGCATGCCAACCTGATGCTAGATCCCGATTCCGCTTTTTCTATAAACCCAAGGACGGCAGCTAAAACAAACATGGCGTCCAGTACTTTTGCTGGACGCATACTAAGATCGTTTTCTGGTGATAATTATTCAAAAACTAGGTTTGCAAACTCCACCAAACTTCTAAATCTTGTTTATTGAAAGTGTTTTAGGAGCTAGAAAACATTTTTAACCATATACACCCTATTATTTCGCGTTGGACGCCACTGGTCGCCACTGGACGCTAAATAGGATGACCCGTCTCGAGCGCCACCCAACGTCTGTTTTTTTTATACGACCGCGTTCGCCGACGTCCTCTTTCACAAAAACATGTGAGGGAAGTTTGCGCGAGCGCCACCCAACGTCTGTTTTGATATACGACCGCGTTCGCCGACGTCCTCTTTCACAAAAACATGCAAGACAAGTTTGCGCGAGCGACGACCGCTTACAAAAACATGTACAGATTTTTTGCGGTTTTCACGGCCCATAGTAGAAGTGTGATGAGAAGGCCTACTCTCTCGCTTGAAATGGCCACCATTTAATCCGAATGTGTATCCGCGTTACTATTGGACACGTTAGACTTTTTATGGTTTTCACTATTACAAAAAATCTAATAAATCAGTTGTTATGCTTGGTGGTAATTGGTTTTAATGTTCTGGTATTATTTGGTTGGTGTTAAAGTGCAAGAACAGTCTTTAGATCTTGATATAGCACTACAGTTATTTGACGCTATGGTAGGTACTATACTGACCTTTGGTAGCGAGATTTGGGGCTTTGAGAACCTCAATGTGATAGAAAGATTGCACCTGTTATTCTGTAAATATATACTAAAGTTAAAGCGCTCAACACCAAACGCTATGGTATATGGAGAATTAGGTAGATTTCCATTGTATATCAATGTTAAAGCCAAGATAGTAAAATTCTGGGGGAAACTGGTCCTACAGGAACAAACTATAGCCGGAAAAATGTATAAAATTGCATACTTTTGACACCAAAACGGTCAAAATATCAAATGGGTCGCGTTTGTCAAAAATATTTTGGAACTTTGTGGGCTCGGGGACATCTGGCTGACATAGATGTTCCCCAACGTTAATTATCTCGGTGAAATTGTTAGAAGACGACTGCAGGACCAGTATCTCCAAGAATAGCGCAATACAAAATGTTTGATCTACAGAGAAATCAAGTTTGCATGGGGTTTTGAGAATATTATTATTTGCTTTGTCTATCTCAAGCCCAACGTATATTACTCTGTAAATTTAGATGTACCAACAATAAACTCCCTATAGAATTAGGCCGATATGATAATACCCCCCGACTAGAACGTACATGTAATAAATGTAACCTCGGAGTAGTTGAAGATGAATTTCACCACGCCCTCGTATGCCCCTTCTTTTCAAACATTCGAGTAAATTACATTCCAGCCGACTTTCACAGATATCCCGATTTATTTAAATATGTAAAACTTTTGAACTCGCCAAACAATACATTAATAAAACTAACTAAATTTTTGTCAAAGTCTCTCCAACTACTCTTATCATATTGTAAGCAAATTCGTATTCTTTTGTTGATGTTAGCCCTTTCGCTGCGCCGCTCAAAATTATTTCAATATTGATTCCTTGCTGCCCCCAAAATACTGTAAAAGCCAACTTTAACATAGGTAACTTTGAGGCCAATATACAGCCTGAAGGAGAAGAGATAGAGCTTTGGACTATTGGAAAAGGTTGTTGGGGACAGCATGGACTTTCAAATTATGCATTTGTCAATCACCTGAAATTATGTTAATTAACTAAATAACGCTAATTAGTAATAATCAACGAGGAGAAAAACACCATTTTTCATCTTGACCCAGGCTATCACTATCATCCCCCTCGGACCCTGAATCATGCACACTTTCAATCCCCATGCACGCTGTGTACATCGGCATTATGTTCAGAATCATAATCACTAATTAGACTCGTCTTCTAACGCCTCGAATTCACTATTTCATCAATTATTGATTCTGCAGTTCGTCGAACACGTGACTGAGGCATTTAAATTTGTTTACAAAACTTTGGACTCAAAATATCGCCTAAACTTTGAATAAAAACACCGAAGTTTTCACCTAGAAATCGGAAGTTCTAGCGGTAAACAACATGGCAGGACACCTAGCGACAAGTTCCTGTACTAATTTGCTATTGAAAACATCGTCTGATTCAGGTCTCTCCCAAGTCGCAGTTCTGCGTACATCCGCACAGATCGGAAATTTTTTTTGGTCGCAAAAATGCGTACATCCGCAGCGAAAGGGTTTTAAAAAACCTTCGCATGTATATTCGTATATTAGTATATTTCGTATATTCGGTAGTTTTGTGCTCTACGCAATGTAATTTTGTTGAGCAATAAACCTTATTCTATTCTATTCTATTCGATGTGGTGCTTTGTCATGGGTTCGTATAATTTGATTGGTGCTGCTTATCGCTGCCCTCCCCACACCAACAGCTTGGTATTCGGTCCAATCAGGATGACTATTGCTCACACCAACCATTGCCTATCCTTCTCATGCTATAGCCAAGCCAAACCATGACCCTTCCTTCTCATATGCTATAGATAACCCCAACAGTGACCATTGATATTGGTGCTATTGCTAAAAATACCCATCCTTTTCATGTTATAGCTAACCCCATGACCCTTCTTTCTCATATGTTATAGCTAACCCAACTATGACATTTGATTTTACTTGCTATTGCTAACCGTTAGTTATAGCATCAAAATTGAGGGTCACTAGTTGGGGTTAGCTGTAGCACGAAAAGGATGGGTAATGGTTGGGGTTGGCCAAATACCTGAAATGATAAAAGCTTCTGTACCACCATACATGAATGCTGTAGGACAACACATTTTATCAAACAGTTCACATTCACCCTACCCGACCCCCCCCCCCCCCAAAAAAAAAACAACAAAATTCAGAGTTCAATCCATGCTGTATACTGCGTACGCATCCACATTAGCCACCTGGCCTGCAAAATTAGGTCTAGGCCCAGGCGAGTACAATACATCGAAGGTAAACAATAACTTGGGACCATTTCATTGAATTAACTGTCGACTGACTTTCGCAAGTCGTCTATTACGAGCGCATGCGGTTCGAACCCAGAGCTTCGACTCCAAAGTATGGTTTCACTGCAAACTGAGTTGATGCCGAACTCTGTAGGCCTACATGCAGTGGACAGTGACATCCCTGTAATTCTAGAGCGTTAGATTCAATAAAAAAGGCGTTCGACGCTCACCGTTTCCCAATTGACGGTACCGTCTCATCCGTCTTCGCCGTTGACATTCTTCATGCGCACCCCTGATGTCATCCTCGTTACGAATCCAGTGGCGGAATGTATTAACTCGAATGTTACGAAACCTGGCAAAGTCAGCGGGAGTACGCCCTTGGCCGTCTCCTTCAAGATGAGCCAGTCAGTACTCGTCCATAGACCGGATCTTTTGCTCTAACGAATAGGCCTGGAGTCGGCGCCTTGGAGGCGCAGGATCCACATCCATAGCCATGCATGTACATGTGCAGTGCTAGGCGACGAATAAAAAGAAATATAGAATCTCGCCTTGCATTTTGAATTTTAGTCTTCAAATTGTTGAACGCAACTTTCGGAAGCTCAGTCAGTGCCATGAATGCAACAAATTCTGTGTAAGGCCTCTCGATGCGATGTCGTAATCATCGCTTATTGGAAACGCCGTGGAAAGAATACCCTGTGCTAGAGAAAGCCCCATTTAACCCTGCGTTCATGTAAAACTATTGACAATGGCTATTCCATTGAAATCACTTTGACCCTGGCACAGGTCTATAAAATTTAGAAAATGTCGAACGGGTTGAGGCCGAGGTAAGTGGGATTTTCCCGTATGATTATATAAAATTATTTTGCTTATTTGTTTTGGTTCAATTATACACGTACAAAATGTATATATTCAAATTACATTTTCAGCGTCATTTGTTTCGGGTTTTTTATGACCTGACTCATGTCCCCGCTCCGTCACCAAAGTAGGTCTTCTCGTGTTCGCAAAATGTCTTTATATGCGTCTTTCTGGTACAGTAGTTCAAAATTTCAGGAGTTGTCAGAAATGACGTTAGAAGTTAAAGACCGTCTGTTGCCAAATTTTTGTGACGATATAATGGCGGCCATCTTGGATTTAAAAATGGCCCCCCAAAATTACACTTTTTCGCCTATATCTCGAATTCTGCTGCAGTAAGGCACCTAAATCCAACGCCAACCACCGGCTTTTTGGTCTGACCAATCGAATGGAACAATCGAAATCGAGGCCAGATGTTCGCCACATTAGGTTTCAAGATGGCCGCCGAAAAGACCCAGTTTGGTCTGTTTCTCGAGTATTAGAGCAAATAATTGATGAATTTCAATGTCTATACCCAGCTTTCTGAACTCAATCAATCAAATGCCACCATTAAAACTCCGGCGGTCATCTTGGGTTTCGAAATGGCCGCTAAAATGACACTAATTTGCTTACATCTCGAAAAAAAACGTTTCAAACTATATCGCAAGTATTGTAATATTTGAAGGATGGATTTCAACGCCTATACCCAGCTTTCTGAACCCGTCCAATTGATGTCACCATTTAAATTTCGGCGGCCATCTTGGGTTTTGAATTGGCCTCTAAAATGACATTATTTTCTCCATATCTCGAAAATATGTTTCAAGTTATATCTCGAGTATTGTAAAGGCTACCCCCACTAAGTCACCCGAGGATCTTTTATTTTGCATAACTTACTGTAGTCATGGGAATTCTACTTTCACCAAGTCACAAGACAGTGACTTGTCGGAAACTGTACAAGAGGACATACAGCTATACTTCACCAAGGGCAAAGACATTCTAATGGGCGACTTTAACACGAGGACAGGAGTCAAGCCCGACTTTATTTCAAATGATGATACTTCCTTCATTCCAGTTTCTGCTTCCTATGTTTCGGATCAATCTCTTCCAATAGTTGATTCGTAAAGGAATAACTGTGATAAAGTTGTTGATCCAACTGTTCAGCTTGACAAATTTTTAGATCTCTGACTTTGACAAGGAAGAATATGCAAGCAGAAACCTCCGAATAACGCATTCTTTCAATTTCAATTCCAAACATCATGTATCCTGTGAATAGAGCGATAGGTAATAAAAGACTAGTGGTCGAACTCGTTCCACCAATTCTCTCTTACTTACCAGGTCGAGGGCAGCTAGAATATCATTTGAAAGACGGTCACCCACTTTAAAAGAACGTCTTTCAAACGAGATAATCAAGCTTATCGCATGTGTAAATTCATCTACAAGACAAAGTGGAGTATGAAAAGTCATATGATCCAAGATATCAATGAATTTCTTCATGCAATGCCATCTTATGTCTATTGAAAAGTGGAATGCTTCGATGTCTAGTCTTGCTTGGATGTATAGAGTTAAACCAGATTCTATTTTGGGGATGTTTCGCAGTATTACCATTCTGAGAAACGATAACGGTCTGAAAACTTGTAGATCCCCTCGGAGCTGTGCAATATCTGTATTCTCACCTTCTTGTTCCCGTCATTATACAGACGAAATAACATAACCAGTGATATGAACGAAATGTTATTTAACAGATACCATGGAATGTTTGAAGCCAGCCAGGATCTTGGTTGATGGTCTGAATAAGGTTGATACAATACAAGCACATTTAAATTCAGATACGTGCACATGTAGATGTGTAGTCACTAAACGAGTTATTGGCATTGACTGAGATAAACGCTGACAGTTGCCAGTTATAAGAGCTGTTTTGCTGCGACACATTTATGATGTGCTAATTAGGATGTTCATGGCCAATAAATTCTCCCAAGCATCTTTATACATCGAAAAATATTGGACAAAAACAATCTGATTATTCAACTGATCCATTTTGCCACCCGCATAAATTACAGCATTAAAAGGAACTCTTTGAAAATATGATGCACATGTTGACGTACAAAACTATATTGTTTGCATTAAACGTTGTGGGGGAGCTAAATGATTATGCGATTTATGGGATAAAAGTAAAAGTGAGAACTTGCAAACTGTCCTCGAAATTGCTCAGATTTAAGATTAAGAACTAATTTCTATCTTCCGCTCTTACCGAGCAGCTCAAACTCCCTATTATTTTTTATTTCAAGTGCTTTGCTTCAGGTTTTTCTTCTTAATCAGCATTAAATGGGTTTTTCAATTTGTTCACGCAGAATGAGTTTCTTTTCCTCACACAATAAACACTTTTGCGGTCAACGGATTACTACTAGGATATTTTGGCCAGGCGATTAATCTTTCATTTGCACCAACAATCAGCATATGATGTGAAACAAACTTCGCATCCAAGGTCATCAATAACGTCAGCCGAACATCCACATCAGATTGTTCAAGGCATGCCTCCAAAGTTAACATAAAAAGATATATAGCATGTTTAGGTTGAAATTTATTGGTCTCTTTTGGGTGATGAAGAGAGTTGCTTGCAATTTTCGACCGATGAACCTCTACGATGAAGTTATATGATCCGAGCAAAGACACAATTGCGGAGTCTCCTACTTTTCTGAACAAATCATCACGAAAGATAATCGACGTGGACGTATTATGCTCGTACGGTTTTTCTAAGATGGTGATGGAGTGTGTTCTGGCTGATGATTTATAGACATAACCATTTAAATCACATTTGATATCTTCTGGCATGATGTTATCAATATAATGTGATTTAAGTATGTCTGCTTCAGACATAAGAGAGTAGCGAATCCCTTTCAGGCTTTTAACATACTGAAGTTTAAGAACGAACCCTACGTTTACTATTTTATACCAATCTAACCAAGACATGGCTAGGGGTTTCTCCCTGTTCTTGTGCAATAGAAATTTGCATCGAAAGGTCATCTCCAAGAAAACATTCTCACCGCATGAAACCATTTTGAAATATTTGAACGTCGAATTTCTTGGACCGAGGCTTTCCTTTAGTTCATCATACGGTAGAATCAACTCTCGGCAATTACCTTTTCCATTCAAATCGAATTGAAATGCTCGGAAATTTTCATAGACAGACTTTCGTCCACGACGAGTACTAACACCTATTACATCATTGCCGAATTCGCCAGCAATATAGGTGAGCTCGTTAAAATGAAAGTTACTTATCATTCTAAACTCTCCGCTTATGCTATCTTGGCTGAAGATGTAGACATAACGATGAGGGCTCAAGGAGTAATGAAAAAGAGCCACCGTGACTATAACCCTCAACTTCGTGTGGTAAAAGACTGATGCCAAACATGCTGGGAGTCGGCCATAGATCCTTACATCACGATACGACCGATAGTTGCCCCTCTGCTAGTTCGGCAATTCGGTAGAAAGTTAAGATATGACATATTTGAAAGCAGTGTTCGAGTTTTAAAGGATGAATATGTTCAAATTCTAAAGTTAATACATTACATGTGGGAAATGGAAGGCCCTGACATCTTGCTGTGCATCCTGATTTTATCAACCCTTTATCAATGTATAATGCCGATTTGGGATACCAAGTATGATAAAGAAGTTGCGCTCCACTCGGCATCCCATCCCGACAGGCATGTCATTAAAGCAGAATCTACGAAAACTGCGCGTTAACCCGTAGATCTCACTTAGTTGGAGATGTTGCCCGTTCATACGTCCACTCGGACTTCATCTTCGAGGTAAAATTACAGTTATATCTAGTAGTATTCAGTTTTAAATTCATAGCGTTATTCCATCAGCATTTTTACAGTGATGTTTTTAATCGTAACTTGGTTCAGTGCGAAAGATGGATACCACGAAGTGTCTATCCAAGTTGCAGTCCACGATTTGAAAGACGACTTTCTCATATATATACGCCTGAGGCAAAGGTCTCAAATAGTATTGGTACACGTATCACTGTGAAATGTTCATCAGTTCATTTGAATTGAGGTTATCATCAGACGCTTTTATAATTCACCCTCAAAGTTGAAGTGTAGGTGAACGATTTATTCTTTATTCCTCAGTTGACTGTACGCCATGCATTCGAACGAGAATTGCGTTTCTGATTCAACAGCGACATTGGTACAAACGTTGCATTGTCTTATTTCTAGTTCGATTACACTGTGTCGTGCGAGTTCTACATTGGTCGACACGATCCATCGCCAGGTCGAGAATATTCCTCAACTCTAATTGTACTTTTGATGGTTTTATAAATTCGAAGTTCACGCGTAGTGTTGATACTTTCCTTCCATTGTGAGTATTTCTTCATTAAGGCATCGCATCGGCCAAATGTACCAGTCATGTACATGTACACGCTCGCCGAAGAAAATTCTACCATGATTGGCGCTCAAACGAGTCATTCATACAAGCTGTCTTAATTATAAGCGCGCAGCAGAGAAGCCGAATACTTTTCTGAGAAGCGCTACTATATTATTGTTAAAGTTTACGTATCCAATGTAAACAATAACTCATCTCATTTCCATGAATTTGATTCAGTTGACGCAAAAAATGGCCGCCAAAAGAGTAAAACGCAAGAATGAATGGATTCATCAGTTGTTCTGAGCTCAGAGAGAGAACATTTATGAATATTCACACTGTTTTTCAACCTAACTTCAATTTTAGGGGGGTTTTGGGGTCCCCCCTCCCCCGACATATGTGTTTTGTTTTTTGAAACTTCAGTAATATATCCAAAAGACATTTAGAATTGATATAATCCCGAATTAATCGAGCAAAAACCGGGCAGGCGCTTCGAGAATGATTTTTTTGTAGATTTCAATGAACCTTTTGAACGAATTTCAAATTGGTCGTTGTGGGACCCAAAGACACATTATTGAGAAATGGGTGTTCTTCAGATATTCTGTTTTTTCCTAAAGAATAATCAAACTTCGCTAGCGGGCTTTTTATGCTCCCAGATATGAAGAGGGTTCTATGTTCCTACGATTCTCTGGTAATCAGTCTGGTGTTTGTAAATTTACTACTCTCTTCGGACAAATTCTAGTCTAACTCCTCGGTTTCCATGTTGATTCATCTCTTTAATTACTTCGTTCTTATCTTACAAGGTTCCCAAGGGTCAAAAACTGTTTTTTGCCCGGGATGACGTTAGATTTTACATTTGCTCAATGATTGTGAAATGTGTGTGCGGAGTGCTTGACTCGCCATGCTCGGAACAATTCTCAGCTTACACTCCCACAAAAACTTACACTCCCACCAAAATTCGACACTGGAGTTTTCTCAACATAAAGGCTTTGGAGTAACCTAAACTAAAGTCAGATAAGCACATCTTATCCAATATTTCAAGTGATCTTCAAACATCACTTATTCCACGAATCATGGAATTGTTCATAAATTGCACAGCCTGCTTTCAGGCAATGTCCAGAAATCATGATGAATTGTCTTTTTTTTTACGCACAGCCTACTATACTGGTAAGGCAATGTCCAAAAAGTGACCATAAACACTATATGGCGCAGTCCTTGAATTTTGATTGAATAATTCTACTGAACTAAAAAGTCTCCGCTGAGACATCAAAATTTAAAACACAATTTAGTAACTTGGAGTAAACTTTCCAAAATTACTGACACTACTGGAACGGGCATGATTATATAGCCCCTACACAGTTCCAGTGTTTCAGCGCAGATTTAACACAGAATAGAGGCTGAATGAATAAGTTCTATTAAATTTCAGAACTTATTCATCCATTCTCTCACACGTTTATAGCTGTTGTTTTGGAAAAAACGCGACCGACCCCACAAGAGTTCAGAGTGGGAACAACAGCTCTAAGTTCGAGATTTTCACGTAATTGACCGGCTCGATCCGCGGTCTGAATTTGACTGACTCGATCCGCAGTCTATATTTTAGAATTGGAATTATTGCGATCTGGCGTCGACGTTGGGAAGTTGATCCTCGTGTTCATCGCTGCTTTCGAGTAAGACGATCTTGTTGACAGGACGTTGAAACTCTCCAGTTGAGGTTCTGAGGGTGACTTTCCTCATGACGTTGTCTGTTTCTGACGGATGTACTGTAGTAATTAGCCCAAGAGGGTAGTGTCCTCTGTGAGCTAGCCTCACCTCATCGACGAGCATCACCAGGTCTCCCACTTGGAAGTTCCGGATCTCGATGATACTTTTCTGACGTTCTTGGAGCGAGGTGAGATACTCCAACTTGAACATTGACCAGAACTCGTTGATCAGCGCCTGGACCTGGCGGTAGCTATTTCTGACAATCAGGTCCTTCTCGTAGAAAATACCAGGTGGATGAGCTGCTACAGGTTCAGGGTTGATGATCATCATCGGCGTGATTGGAAGTGGATCTCTTGCATTCTTGCTGACTGCACACAAGGGACGACTGTTATACAACAGCTCACATTCTGCTACTGTAGTGGCTAGCTGGTCCTCTGTTGTGATTCTGCCCTTCAGCGTGCTCAGCATCACCCGTCTCAGCGTGCGAAATGGTCGCTCAAAAAGACCATTCCTATTCGATGCCTTTGGTACATTGGGTACCCATTCAATATTTTTTTCTTGCATGAAGTGCTGGACCCCAGACGAGTTGTACAGCTCCTGCAGTTGGTTGATCTCGGCCACTCCTGCTGAGAAGGTCCCAGCATTGTCACTGATGAGTTTTCCAGGTCTTGACCGTCTTGCCAGAAATCTTCTCATCGCATTTAAAAATGACGCTGTTGTGAGATTAGGCATGATTTCAAAGTGGACAGCCTTCACTGTGAAAGAGACTAATCCCAGGATGTACCTCTTTACTTGGCTTCTGCGTATCTTGGTAAGGACTGGACCCATTATATCACATCCCGTTTGGATCCACAAGTTACCACTGGTGACGCGTCCCTTGGGTAGGACTCCCTGGATTTGGTCCTTAGGCAAACCGATCGCTCGCTGGCATGTGATGCATTTCTTCTCAAGCTCATGGACGACACTCGAGCCATTTATCACCCAGTAGCGTTTTCTGAGAAGACACAGCAACGTCTGTGGTGGAGCATGCTGATATGCTTCGTGGTAACTCCGGACAATTATCTCGGTCAGATGATGCGATCTGGGCAGAATAAGTTGATGCTTCTCAGCGAAAGTTAGGTCTGACTCTGTTAGTCGCCCGCCTACTCGTACTGATCCTGCCTCGTCCTTGTATGGATGGAGATTATGAAACTGGCTGCGGCTCATTTTTGGTCCAATCTTTCCCAGTTGCTTCATTTCGCTGGCGAAAACCTCTCCTTGGACATAAGTAACAACAGCTATCTCCGCTTTCTGCAACTCGCTGACCTTGATTGCACCAGTAGGCCCAGTGTATAGCTCTTTCTTCTTTCCATACTTGGTGTCAATAAGCCATTTCTTGAATCTCAGCAGCCACGCAGTAGCGACCTTGAGTCCACTCCAGCTAGAGAAGCGTTCCACCAATTCCATCAGCCTATCCTGGCCTCTCACGATTGCCATCACAGTAGTTCCCTGTGTGGATTCTTGAGCATTAGACGATTGGACTCCGGTATCTTTATCAAGGTTACGTCTCTCGGCTGCCTTTACAGTAGTAAATTCTTGAGCATCAGAGGATGAGAATCCAGTATCATTATCAAGGTGATTATCAAGGTGATGTCTCTCGGCTGCCTTTACAGTAGTATCACTATCAAGCTGACGTCTCTCGGCTGTCTTTACAGTCGTATCTTGAGCAGAGTCTTGAGCATCAGAAGATGTGAATCCAGCATCAGGCTTACAACTCTCGACTGTCATTACTGTAGCATCCTGTTTCAATTCTGGATCGTCTGGCTCTAAAGGGGCAATGACAGGGCACACTGGCCAACTCTCCGGTGACTCGCTCAGAAATCCTGGTCCATTGTAATACTCTTGGCATTGGAGAAACTTCTCAACCGTCAATCCTCTACTGCAGATGTCAGCAATGTTCTGTGGCCCAGGAACGTGCCTGATCTGGACTCTCAGCTCCTGTTGCAGCTCCCGGATTTCCTGCAGCCTATTGGCACAATACGGTAAGAAACGCCTGCTCTGGTTTTTTAGCATAGCCAATACTGCTGTACTGTCAATCCATTGGTGGATTTCATTCCATTTTACATCAGCCTGCTGAACTACAAACTTGATGGCTCTCATGGACAGTAATGCAGCTTGCAATTCGATCCTGGGTATTGTCTTCGTCTTCTGCGGCGTAACCAAGGCTTTTCCCACCAGAAAACTGACATGGATTTCATCTTCTTCAGTTATGTACCTTGCGAAAAGTACATAGCCATATCCAATCTCAGATCCATCCGAAAACGCGTGTAGCTCACTTCTGGCTATCTTGGCTCCTTTCGGTGCTGTGTATCTTGGTCTTTTCAGACTACTAAGCTGATCCAGGGAGTTGAGCCATGTCCTGACTGCCTTGGCCTCTTCGCTTGGCAATGGATTGTCCCATCCCAGCCCTTCTCTTGTCATTTTCTGTAGAATCTGTTTTGGTTCCAGGGTTACTGGTGCAATCGCTCCCTCGGGGTCAAACATCGACGCGACGTAGCCTAGCAGTCCTCGTCTCGTGAGTGGGCGCTCCTTCTTCCTCATTTGAAATACAAATGCGTCCTCTGCCACATCCCATCCAACCCCAAGAACTCTATCCTGGTGATCTTGGCTAGTTGAGGATTGTCCAAACTCTACAGCCTGCATCGAAGGTGCTCGCCTTTCATTAGCCACCAACTGGAGTAATACTGAGTCGTTCACCACACATTTTGCCAATGTGAAACCTCCTTCATCCAGTGGATCAAAAATCTGCTCGATTATGATCTTAGCTATCTTTGGGCTGGCTGATCTCAAAATGTCGTCTACATAGCAGTTGCGCAATCCTGTCCTGACGACCTATGGGTGGTATTTCTCGGCATGATCCTTGCAAGTTTTTCTCAACGCATATCCAGCATTCCCCGGTGCATGTGTTCCTCCAAAAAAGTTATGGACAAGTTGAAACTCCACTACTTCGCCATCGAGATTGTTGTCTTCAAACCACAGAAAACGTAGGAGATTCCAGTGATCTCTTGGGACGAAAACTTGATTGAACTTCGCATTAATGTCTGCTTGAATGGCTATCTCACCGCCAGTCCTGAACCTCAGCAGCACACCGAGTAGAGAGTTGATGTTGTCTTCACCAGAGTAGATGTGGTCATTGAGACAAGACCCATCGTACTTCGATGCTGCATCCCATACGACACGAAGTTTGCCTGGTTTTGCTGGATGTAAGACATGATGAAATGGTACGTAGTTGACAACATCGTCTGTCTCAATCTCATCTGCAGGTATCCTCCTGATGTAGCCCTTTTTCCGATAATCATCAACTATTTCACAGTAGGCCTGATACTCTGTCTTGGCTTTTGCAATCAGCTTCCCTGCCATGAGTTTTTTCTTTACTGACATCAGCCTGTTATGCGCTAACGTCCGATTGCTAGGCATATCGACATGAGATTCCTTCAAAGGTATCGGTACATAGTAGTGCTGTTCACAGAAGTAGGTTCCTTCTTCAAGTATCTTCCTAGCCTTGACATCTTCGGCCGACATAGGCTTCTGATAATCGTGCTTGGTTCCTACATATTCAAACTCTGCCATCTCTATCAGCTTCCGATCCAAGGCTTGATAATCCTGATCCTCCGACTCCGAGATGAAGTTACAGCTTGCCTCCCCACGTGAAGCTCCTCCTAACAGAGTCCATCCCCAGATGTACTTAGCAGCAACCGGGTCTCCTTCCTTAGGTCCTGGCTTCCACTCAAGTTGTCTATGAGCTTCTGGAACATCGCTCCCCACTAACAATCTCACATTCTGCCTTGGTGCAGATGATATGGGCACATCCTTGAGATAATCATATTGTTCCCAAACTGACCGGCTTGGTATATGCTTTTCTCCTATGGGAAGTTTGTCCCATGAATGAACCTCTTTCAAGGTGATCTTTGAATTGACGTCATCATTCAATCCTGTTACAGTTAGCTCGACCCTGGTACTCATTCCAGACATCGCACCATGCATGGTATTCAAGAGCATGGGCCCATCATCTTCTTCGATGTCCAACTCTCTAAGCAATTCCTTGTCACAAAAGCAGGCAGAGGAAAATGAGTCGATTCCTGCCCATACTTGCACCGCTTTACCTGATACTGGAGAGCTGACCAGCACAGGAAAGGCCGGGAAATAAACATTCTCCTTTGCATCTGAGCAGTGGACTTCTGCATCAGCGTCATCTTTTCCCTTCTGTTTTTCATCGAAGTGTAACAATGTGTGATGTTTCCTGTCTGTTTTGCATCCCTTTACACTGCACTCCTTCGGTAATGGACACTTTGCAACACCAGAGTGAGGCAGCTTCTCATCAACATTCAGACAGTTGAAGCACAGGTTCCGTCTCTTGATAACTTCATGTCGCTGTTTGTATGGCTTGGCCTTAAACCCAGTGCAATTCCACAATGAGTGCGGCGATCCCTGACAGGTACATTTCTTGGACTTTTCATCTGACGACTCTGTCCTATTTCCTGCTGAAGTATCCCTTCTACATGTTTTAGGTAAGGGCTGTTCCTTCTTTCTTGTCCCTCGCTTCTTCTTGGATGCATCATTCCACTTGGCTGGAGCATCGGCTGTCTTGTCGGACGTGAAGTATACCTTTAAATTAGGTTTCTCACCAGTGGTTTTCTGACTCTTGTTATCGCCTCCCTTCTTCTTATCCAGCAGCACTGCAAACTCAGTGTCATTTACCTGGCATGCTAACTCCTTGACATAGTCTACCGCATCTTTGAATGTAACATCTCTGCCTGTGTCTCTGATCTTAGCGGTCCTTTTCAGCCATGCCCTTCTATCTGACAATGTCAACTTTCCGACTATCTCCAGCAGATACCCAAAGTGATCAAGAGCAGACTGTTTCCCCAAGCTCCTCAGTGATATCTCAACTGTTTCTAGCAGGTCAGCATATTTCTTGAGATCTCCACGTTCTCCATATCTGTTTTCTGCTGTCTTCTATAGCCTCTGGTGAAATTCATGAGTGATCAGGTGGGTTTGACCGCATCGACGCAATAACTCCTGAGTAGCTTCATTATATGCAGTATCTGGTGGTAACATGTCGAATTTCTTTATCGCCTCGCTAGCTGCCCCTGTGCAATACTTCTTCAAGTTTTGGTAAAGTTCAGCCTTAGTCTGGGTTCTGGATTCAACGTTTGTCTTGAACGCCATCTTGAATCTTGCAAAGTCCAGTGGCTCACCACTGAATCCTTTTATCTCTGGCTTTGGCAGTTCAAGTCTATTTTGCAAGTTGCGAAGGTGAGTGACCATCTCGGCCTCCATGTTGAACTGGCTCCCACCATGCTGACCCGTACTGTTCTGGCTCCCACCAAGCTGACCCGTACTGTTCTGGCTCCCACCATGCTGACCCGTACTGTTCTGGTTTAGCGACCCCTGGTGACCACATGATGGCTTCTCACCAACAGCTTGACGAGTTGACCATTCCGCATCTGGTGGCTGGTGACAGCTGGGTGACATCTGGCAACCTTCTGAGAACAACATCTGGTGATCGTATGATGACAACATCTGACCGTGTGACTGACTTTCAGGCAACGGCTTCTCACCCAGAGATGACAGCAACTCCTGACCCCGCGACCTCTCGTCGTGGCCATTTGACAGCATCTGTTGGCATGAAGACGACATCTGGCGACTTTGTGACGACATCTGGTGACCGTATGTCTGACCTTCAGGCAACGGCTTCCCACCCTGAGCTGACAGAAACTCCTGAGACGGCGGCGACCTCTCATGATCCTGTGACGGCATCCTGTGACAGCTGGATGACATCTGGCGACCTTGTGACGACATCTGGTGACCGTATGACTGACCTTCAGGCAACAGCTTCCCACCCTGAGCTGACAGAAACTCCTGAGACGGCGGCGACCTCTCATGATCCTGTGACGGCATCCTGTGACAGCTGGATGACATCGGGCGACCTTCTGACGACATCTGGTGACCGTATGACTGACCTTCAGACAACGGCTTCTCACCCAGAGATGACAGAAACTCCTGAGACGGCGGCGATCTCTCATGATCCTGTGACGGCATCCTGTGACAGCTGGATGACATCTGGTGACCTTGTGACGACATCTGGTGACCGTATGACTGACCCTCACTTTCAGGCAACGGCTTCTCACCCAGAGATGACAGCTCCTCGCTTCCTGAGGATCCCCGATTTCCCCATAAGCACTGGTCCACTTCATCACCGTCGAAATCGTTGGCTCTCGAGTCTTCACTAACATTCTCGGAGGTCGAACTATCATCATCGACTAGACTGAGGAGATTTTCCTCCAAGGCTCTATGTGTCAGCTCCAGTTGAGCACGGTTCCTTTCACAGATCACCTCGACCTTCTTTCTCGCTAGTGTGGCTTCCTGCTCTATCTCCAGCAATCGCTGCTCAGCCATCACCTCAGCCTGCTTCATTTCTATCTGGTACCGAGCATGCCTCATCACCGCTTTTCTACTACTTCTACTGCTGCTGTTTTGGATGATAGGGCCATAGTTCTCAATGACGCACTAGCATTACTTGGTAGGGGAACATCCTCTGCACCCGCTGTATGCATGCCGAACATTGCCAGTGCAGCCACATGTTCTTCACTGCGGTCTTCCATGTACATGATGCACTACGCCCACACAGTTGTACTCAGTTGACAAAAAGTTTTTGACTGTAAATTTACTACTCTCTTCGGACAAATTCTAGTCTAACTCCTCGGTTTCCATGTTGATTCTTCTCTTTAATTACTTCGTTCTTATCTTACAAGGTTCCCAAGGGTCAAAAACTGTTTTTTGCCCTGGATGACGTTAGATTTTACATTTGCTTAATGATTGTGAAATTTGTGTGCGAAGTGCTTGACTCGCCATGCTCGGAACAATTCTCAGCCTCCAGATTATGAAGAGCCAAGTTACTGAAGGCGCCAAATTTGAAATTGACGCAACATTAAAGGTTGACGCGCAGCCTCCAAAAACTTACAGTGTTCCTCTACTAGTTACAAAGTCTCTTCGCCTGCAAAAACCCATTCCAACCAAATATGTATGCATTTACCATTCGGCAACATGTTAGTGGGGCGCTGTTCACTGCTTGTAAACATAATATGTAGACATGCATATTGGATTTTGGAGATAGACCAGTCTTGCGCTAACAGTTTTTCTCAAATTAAAGGTGAAAATAAGTGGTGCTATCTATATTTTTTTAGTGGAACTAGATTCAGTGTAGACCATTATTGCACAAAGAGATTTCACACTCAGGATTCCTGCTATTGGTCTAACTCAAAATTTTTTAAAAATGGAGTTAGACCACTATTGCACTGAGCAGCTCATATATTCTATAATAAATGCTATGTTCGGATACGACATGGAAGAACCTTCAAATTTCATCCAATTTTACAAAAACTAAAACTTTCCACACATATCCCTTGGACCTTTTCGGTAGCTAATCCCATTCATAATGACATCTGGCAAACTTTTCTTCAAAAATTTTATAAAATGTTGACTTTGCAGCAAGTTTTTACCAACTGTCCTCATGTCAAACTGGTAAAGCACGCTCCTGTACATTGTTATGTGTATTGTACTATAATGCATGAAGAGAGATGAAATTTTAAGGGTCCTCCATGTCGTATCCTAACATAATATATATTTTCTGTAGATGATATCTATAGAGTATCTGTTGACATACAGTGAACAGTGGGAGGGGAAAGCTCTGACCCTAGCAACTCCAACCCCTTGAATTCGTTGCCCAGGTGCCACAATAATGCGATTGTATCAAGGAAGCCACCAGTACCTACCACCTCTTGCCTCCCCCGACTGGCTGGTAGGGGGTTTTTTTTGGGGGGGGGGGGGAGGGGCACTCTCTGAAGTACAGCGGTTACTTTGTTAACATGGTTCAAGTTAGTCCTGCATCGGGGTCTTACAAACACCAAGACCGCTCACGAGAATGTGGCCTACCAGCCCAATGCTAAGCCTGTAAAGAAGTTTAAAATGTCCTGTATAAAAACGGATGTCCCCGGAACAAATTTTTGGTTATTTGTGTGCCTTAATTTTTAACTATAAAGGTAGTGACTGTAATAGCCTCTACAGAACCATGATATACTACATAATCAAAATTAAACGGTCATAGTTGGCAACAAGTTTAAGACTAACGGAATTCTGAAATCAAAGAAGGCAGTACAGGCCTGTCTGTCACCCAGGCAACAGCACAGAGAAAGAAAGAAAACCTGCCCGATGACGGAGAACACCGCATAACCAGCGCTTAACCGGGTGCGCACGCAACAACATCGAATAAGGTCTATGCTGCCAAATATGAAAACTAAAATATAAGATACCTGCTTTTTCCAAAGCTGATGTCCTGTTTTCCAATCCCGGCAATTCCAGACCTTGGTAGCAATATCGTTGTAAATATAACAGGTTCTGACTTGATCATGGCCTTCATGGCCGTTTTGGTAGGTGGTGAAAAAAGCAGCGCACCACTGAATATTCGAGCAGGCCACGCTACAGCAAAGAATTGACTGGACTCGTAAGATTGCCAAAGTTAAATTATTATCGGTTCCACTATGCATTGAAATGAAATGGAATGAGGAAAACACTATACTTGCTGAAGCTATGTCCATGTTGTCAGGATGTGCAATAATCTCTATTCGACATATTAAATTGTATTTACACGGTCTACGAACTCATCCAATGTAATTCTCAATTGGACAACCTGCTTTCTCGAGATATTGATGGTGTCATCGCAAATTTCCTAGTCAAAACATTCCGTAGCAAAGCTGTAATGAGAATGGCCCGGTGGTTATATGGAATCTATACGTGTATAGATTATGTTTAGGTTTGTAAAAAAACAACCTATATACTAGATCCAATAAACAGATAGATTCTATATAACTTCAATAACGTTTTAAGTGTCAGTCCATGGATAGACCATGCAAAATCTGCAAAAAGTGATAAGGTGGGGGGTCAGCGAATCTTGCTCAAATTTTTTATGATCTTTAGGTCTTGGGGTAGGCTGATGCCTGGTAAAAGCTTTTTGAGAATAATCACACTGTTAATCAATAGGAGGCATTAACACTTTAAATGCATTATCACTTTGTTGTTATGACAGTTAATCATGAAAAATGACACAAGTTTGCCGATTTTTTGCACCCACAAGATGAAATCAAACGAATATTGGTTACTGTATTATGAAAATAGAAGTATTGGGCTATTTTTTCAATGGCAAATGTTGGCGCTAGATATTCCCGAAATAAGGGTGCAAAGCCTGGGAACATTGCTTACCCCCTATTTTTTGGAAAATACCTCCCACTTCCATGCTTATAACTCACCCTTTGCAGGGATTTGAGGGATGAAATTTAGTTCCAGAGATAGAGGAAAGATGTCTTTTTAATTTACAAAAATAAAATCTTTGTCAACTCATTCCGCGTGGTGCCAGTCGAATTTTGAATTCTAACGGTTTTTAGCCCTTTTTTGGCTGTAAACAATCAGCTATAAAAGGAGACAAAAGGTTTTCTAACTCCACTATACATACGTCCCGAAATGATGAAGAGATCCATCTCTGTTCCTCAACCCCAACCACCATTCCCCCTTCGCCACTCCCCTCGCCCCCCCCCCCCCCCGATGCTCCCGGCAGCCCTGGAATCGATGTCACTAGTTTACCACAGGAAACAAACAAACATGGCGGAGGAACAACATGGTCAGGGCCTGCAGCAGGCCATAAAATGTGGATTTTCAGAATTTTCCCCTCAATTTACTTGTGGTTTGATGAGGCAGTATCCAAACGACGACAGCGTGGTCTCATTGAAACAGTGCACCAAGGACATTCAGCCACATCTGAAGCGTGTGAAGGTACCTAAAGGTGATGTAGGTAGTGAATGGGAACTGATAGCTCTACGTGCAGGTCGATTTGACAAAGGTGGTCAGGATCTGAACACCAAAACTATCTGCCCTGTCCACAGGTACAAGTTGGGCTTGTCTTAGCTTCCATCCCGTAAATGTCAACACCCTCTTCACGCACCTACATCGAAAATGAAGCCGCGGGCGCGGAAGGATCGAGCGGTCAGAGAGGCTGTTTCAAAGGAGACTTTCACAATCTGGAAAGTTCTTTTGCCAGTTGGATCAGGTGAGTGCAATCAATGTTTATCAGCCAACTATTTTGTCACTGCTTAGAATCATGCCCATGGCATGACTGGAATGCAGACTAGTTCTGGTAGGCCTAGTGGCCATTGCATTGCTCACGCTTGCGATCAATAAAACTCATTTACTTTGCCTTGTCATCTGGCCATCTTGGCCTGTTGTATTTTAGTGCTGTAGCTAACATTTGTCAGCTTTATATACAGGACCCCTTATTTTCAGGTATATGTAGGCTCTGCGAAGAAAAGCACAGGGAGGAAGTTGAAAGAGAAACCCCTGCATCCAGTGAAATGAGATCAGTTCCGACGATGGAGCCTCAGGTAAGCACTGCATGATGATTCCATTTCCTGTTTGGAAAGGGACTGCCTAAATACTGCATGAAAGCAGGTCTTTGCAGACTGTTAGTGCAAGTCTCTATTTATTCTTTCAGATTGGTACATCTTCAATGATCCCAGAGTCCTCGGCACTGCCAGAGCCAACTGGAGGCGTTTTAGGGAGCTCTGACTCGGAGAATGCAGAGGTAAGTTCAAAAACTTCATGTACACGGACATTGAAAGCTTTGAAATGCTTGTAACCATAACAAATTTGTGCTAATTTCTGCACTGATCATTTACTTTCAGTCTGTGGCCTCTCCTAAGTCAGATGATAATGGCCAAGCAACTGGTGATAATGGGTCTTCTTCCGAGTTGTCATCTATCATAGAGGTGAGGATTTATTTCAACTCTTGTGTGAACATTTGAACTCTCTATGGGAGGACAATGTACTGGTACGGTACTAATAAACACAATTCTCAGGGCAACAAACATCATTGCCACAGGTGCATGTATGCTCTGCCACCTGGGAGATGATGACTAGAACACTCAACACTTGTACCCTTTGAACTTTATACCTTAGGCAACCTTCCTTTTGTGTCATTTTAGGGGCGCCATCTTCTTCAGGCTGGCAAGGAAACACCACCAAGTGACATGGAAATGCATGAAGCCGATGCAGATGTATCATGGGCACCAACCCCAGCCCCTAGGAATTTCAAACTGTCGATTCTGAATTCTTTTTTGTTCAGGAGCTACCCGTGCTTATGTCGGTCAATTGCCGGTGTATCATTTCACCAGATATACATGTATTGGCGCGTTTTTCTTTGTATCTCAATTTGAAAGATCCCTTGGGCTCTCTTTTGTTTGCAGACATTGAAAAATGTGGATATACTCATAGTTGATGCTGGTGTTATAAGTATTAACCTCAAATACAAAACCGTAACAAAAGCAGTACACTCCTATTGGAAGAGTGGCTGTTCCAATTACTCTACACACCTTGTATAGTTTATGTTCAGATTGGCGATACAATTAAGACAGGACTTATTGAAATCTTAGAAAAACCTAACTTTTCGATTCTTTAAGTTACATCAAAGTTATGCTGTTAAACATGCTGTTGAAGTGATTTTGTGTCTTTATTACGAAACGAAATAAAGTTGCAGCGGGGTACGTGCGATTCATCAAAGAGCCTTCGAAAATCAAGCTTTAAAAACGAATTTTGCACGACTAGCATTTCAGCCTTTTTTTTCCTGGGGCGGATAAAATGTAACTTATCATTTTCTGCTTAAAAGTTCAGCGAAGTTCAGTAGAAACTCTACGATGGACATATATACAATAGGGCCCAAAGTATAGGCACCTTCTCAGAAATTCGCGTGTGACCTGATGATGCATCAGTTGCTTCGATAATGATTTGGTGTGGGAAGGGCATTGCGTTGCTCGTGCGAAATTCGCATTACGGAGTGACGCTCTGATTGGGTGCTTTTTTTCTACCGGCACAATTCGTAGGCAAAGGCAGAGTATATTATAGCAACTGGTGCCATGATGACTCTATTATCATGCTTACTATATGGATACGAAATTGGTTGCTACTGGGACACCAATGACCTTAAACACATCAACATTGTAAGTGAATGAAATCCTTTGTCGAAGTGACATGATTCTATATAAATACATTAACTGTGTTATTAGCTCGATTGAAATATTGTGAAGGAACTAAACAACTACATGTAGAATGTAGCTGAGGCTAATAATTTCGTTTTAACCATAACGCGTATTTGTGAATGTCAAGAAAATGTAGCATGCAAGTATTTCTCTAAAGAAAATCTATAGAAAAACCCCTTGACCTCTCTCTAGGAAACCAGTGTAAATACAACTCGTCATAAAAATTTTAATTTAGAATTTGATAATTTCTAAATTGAATGATAATGAGTCATATATAGGTTTTTAATGATGCTTTAAAACATTATTGAAGTTATATAGAATCTATCTGTTTATTGGATCTAGTGTATAGGTTGTTTTTTTACAAACCTAAACATAATCTATACACGTATAGATTCCATATAACCACCGGGCCATTCTCATTACAGCTTTGCTACGGAATGTTTTGACTAGGAAATTTGCGATGACACCATCAATATCTCGAGAAAGCAGGTTGTCCTATTGAGAATTACATTGGATGAGTTCGTAGACCGTGTAAATACAATTTAATATGTCGAATAGAGATTATTGCACATCCTGACAACATGGACATAGCTTCAGCAAGTATAGTGTTTTCCTCATTCCATTTCATTTCAATGCATAGTGGAACCGATAATAATTTAACTTTGGCAATCTTACGAGTCCAGTCAATTCTTCGCTGTAGCGTGGCCTGCTCGAATATTCAGTGGTGCGCTGCTTTTTTCACCACCTACCAAAACGGCCATGAAGGCCACGATCAAGTCAGAACCTGTTATATTTACCACGATATTGCTACCAAGGTCTGGAATTGCCGGGATTGGAAAACAGGATATTAGCTTTGGAAAAAGCAGGTTTCCAATATTTTAGTTTTCATATTGGTAACCTATTTGGCAGCATAGACCTTATTCGATGTTGTTGCGTGCGCACCCGGTTAAGCGCTGGTTATGCGGTGCTCTCCGTCATCGGGCAGGTTTTCTTTCTTTCTCTGTGCTGTTGCCTAGGTGACAGACAGGCCTGTACTGCCTTCTTTGATTTCAGAATTCCGTTAGTCTTAAACTTGTTGCCAACTATGACCATTTGATTTTGATTATGTAGTATATCATGGTTCTGTAGAGGCTATTACAGTCACTAGCTTTATAGTTAGAAATTAAGGCACACAAATAACCTAAAATTTGTTCCGGGGACATCCGTTTTTATACAGGACATTTTAAACTTCTTCACAGGCTTAGCATTGGGCTGGTAGGCCACATTCTTGTGAGCGGTCTTGGTGTTTGTAGAACCCCGAGGCAGGACTAACTTGAACCATGCTAACAAAGTAACAACTGTACTTCAGAGAGTGCCCCTCCCCCCCAAACCCCCCCCCCCCCCCCCCCCTACCAGCCAGTCGGGGGAGGCAAGAGGTGGTAGGTACTGGTGGCTTCCTTGATACAATTGCATTATTGTGGCACCTGGGCAACGAATTCAAGCGGTTAGAGTTGGCCCCCTGCTAGGGTCAGAGCTTTCCCCCACCCACTGTTCACTGTATGTCAACAGATACTCTACAGATATCATCTACAGAAAATATATATTATGTTAGGATACGACATGGAGGACCCTTCAAATTTCATCTCTCTTCATGCATTACTACAATACACATAACAATGTACAGGAGCGTGCTTTACCAGTTTGACATGAGGACAGTTGGTAAAAACTTGCTGCAAAGTCAACATTTTATAAAATTTTTGAAGAAATGTTTGCCAGATGTCATTATGAATGGGATTAGCTACCGAAAATGTCCTAGGGATATGTGTGGAAAGTTTTAGTTTTTGTAAAATTGGATGAAATTTGAAGGTTCTTCCATGTCGTATCCATCATATCATATATTATAGAATATATGAGCTGCTCAGTGTAATAGTGGTCTAACTCCATTTTTAAAAATTTTTGAGTTAGACCAATAGCAGGAATCCTGAGTGTGAAATCTCTTTGTGCACTAATGGTCTACACTGAATCTAGTTCCACTAAAAAAATATAGATAGCACCACTTATTTTCACCTTTAATTTGAGAAAAACTGTTAGCGCAAGACTGGTCTATCTCCAAAATCCAATATGCATGTCTACATATTATGTAGACATGCAGTGAACAGCGCCCCACTAACATGTTGCCGAATGGTAAATGCACACAAATTTGGTTGGAATGGGTTTTTGCAGGCGAAGAGACTTTGGAACTAGTAGAGGAACACCAGACTGATTACCAGAGAATCGTAGGAACATAGAACCCTCTTCATATCTGGGAGCATAAAAAGCCCGCTAGCGAAGTTTGATTATTCTTTAGGAAAAAACAGAATATCTGAAAAACACCCATTTCTCAATAATGTGTCTTTGGGTCCCACAACGACCAATTTGAAATTCGTTCAAAAGGTTCATTGAAATCTACAAAAAAAACATTCTCGAAGCGCCTGCCCGGTTTTTGCTCGATTAATTCGGGATTATATCAATTCTAAATGTCTTTTGTATATATTGCTGAAGTTTCAAAAAACAAAACACATATGTCGGGGGAGGGGGACCCCAAAACCCCCCTAAAATTGAAGTTAGTTTGAAAAACAGTGTGAATATTCATAAATGTTCTCTCTCTGAGCTCAGAACAACTGATGAATCCATTCATTCTTGCGTTTTCCTCTTTTAGCGGCCATTTTTTGCGTCAACTGAATCAAATTCATGGAAATGAGATGAGTTATTGTTTACATTGGATACGTAAACTTTAACTATAATATAGTAGCGCTTCTCAGAAAAGTATTCGGCTTCTCTGCTGCGCGCCTCTAATTAAGACAGCTTGTATGAATGACTCGTTTGAGCGCCAATCATGGTAGAATTTTCTTCGGCGAGCGTGTACATGTATATGACTGGTACATTTGGCCGATGCGATGCCTTAATGAAGAAATACTCACAATGGAAGGAAAGTATCAACACTACGCGTGAACTTCGAATTTATAAAACAATCAAAAGTACAATTAGAGTTGAGGAATATTCTCGACCTGGCGATGGATCGTGAACACCAATGTAGAACTCGCACGACACATTGTAATCGAACTAGAAATAAGACAATGCAACGTTTGTACCAATGTCGCTGTTGAATCAGAAACGCAATTCTCGTTCGAATGCATGGCGTACAGTCAACTGAGGAATAAAGAATAAATCGTTCACCTACACTTCAACTTTGAGGGTGAATTATAAAAGCGTCTGATGATAACTTCAATTCAAATGAACTTATGAACATTTCACAGTGATACTTGTACCAATACTATTTGAGACCTGTGCCTCAGGCGTATATATATGAGAAAGTCGTCTTTCAAATCGTGGACTGCAACTTGGATAGACACTTCGTGGTATCCATCTTTCGCACTGAACCAAGTTACGATTAAAAACATCACTGTAAAAATGCTGATGGAATAACGCTATGAATTTAAAACTGAATACTACTAGATATAACTGTAATTTAACCTCGAAGATGAAGTCCGAGTGGACGTATGAACGGGCAATATCTCCAACTAAGTGAGATCTACGGGTCAACGCGCAGTTTTCGTAGATTCTGCTTTAATGACATGCCTGTCGGTATGGGATGCCGAGTGGAGCGCAACTCCTTTATCATACTTGGTATCCCAAATCGGCATTATACATTGATAAAGGGTTGATAAAATCAGGATGCACAGCAAGATGTCAGGGCCTTCCATTTCCCACATGTAATGTATTAACTTTAGAATTTGAACATATTCATCCTTTAAAACTCGAACACTGCTTTCAAATATGTCATATCTTAACTTTCTACCGAATTGCCGAACTAGCAGAGGGGCAACTATCGGTCGTATCGTGATGTAAGGATCTATGGCCGACTCCCAGCATGTTTGGCATCAGTCTTTTACCACACGAAGTTGAGGGTTATAGTCACGGTGGCTCTTTTTCATTATTCCTTGAGCCCTCATCGTAATGTCTACATCTTCAGCCAAGATAGCATATGCGGAGAGTTTAGAATGATAAGTAATTTTCATTTTAACGAGCTCACCTATATTGCTGGCGAATTCGGCAATGATGTAATAGCTGTTAGTACTCATCGTGGACGAAAGTCTGTCTATGAAAAATTCCGAGCATTTCAATTCGATTTGAATGGAAAAGGTAATTGCCGAGAGTTGATTCTACCGTATGATGAACTTAAGAAAAGCCTCGGTCCAAGAAATTCGACGTTCAAATATTTCAAAATGGTTTCATGCGGTGAGAATGTTTTCTTGGAGTTGACCTTTCGATGCAAATTTCTGATGCACAAGAACAGGGAGAAAACCCTAGCTATGTCTTGGTTAGATTGGTATAAAATAGTAAACGTAGGGTTCGTTCTTAAACTTCAGTATGTTAAAAGCCTGAAAGGGATTCGCTACTCTCTTATGTCTGAAGCAGACATACCTAAATCACATTATATTGATAACATCATGCCAGAAGATATCAAATGTGATTTAAATGGTTATGTCTATAAATCATCAGCCAGAACACACTCCATCACCATCTTAGAAAAACCGTACGAGCATAATACGTCCACGTCGATTATCTTTCGCGATGATTTGTTCAGAATAGTAGGAGACTCCGCAATTGTGTCTTTGCTCGGATCATATAACTTCATCGTAGAGGTTTATCGGTCGAAAAGTGTAAGCAACTCCCTTCATGACCCAAAGGAGATCTATAAATTTCAACCTAAACATGCTAATATATATTTTTATGTTAACTTTGGAGGCATGCCTTGAACAATCTGATGTGGATGTTCGGCTGACGTTATTGATGACCTTGGATGCTAAGTTTGTTTCACATCATATGCTGATTGTTGGTGCAAATGAAAGATTAATCGCCAGGCCAAAATATCCTAGTAGTAATCTGTTGACCGCAAAAGTGTTTATTGTATGAGGAAAAGGAACTCATTCTGCGTGAACAAATTGAAAAACCCATTTGCTGATTAAAGAAAAAAACCTGAAGCAAAGCACTTGAAATAAAAAATAATAGGGAGTTTGATCGGCTCGGTAAGAGCGGAAGATAGAAATTAGTTCTTAATCTTAAATCTGAGCAATTTCGAGGACGGTTTGCAAGTTCTCACTTTTACTTTTATCCCATAAATCGCATATCATTTAGCTCCCCCACAACGTTTAATGCAAACAATATGGTTTTGTACGTCAACAACTGCATCATATTTTCAAAAAGTTCCTTTTAATGCTGTAATTTATGCGGGTGGCAAAATGGATCAGTTGAATAATCAAGATTGTTTTTGTCCAATATTTTTCGATGTATAAAGATGCTTGGGAGAATTCATTGGCCATGAACATCCTAATTAGCACATCATAAATGTGTCGCATCAAAACAGCTCTTATAACTGGCAACTGTCAGCTTTTATCTCAGTCAATGCTCGTTTAGTGACTACACATCTACATGTACACGTATCTGAATTTAAATGTGCATGTATTGTATCAACCTTATTCAAACCATCAACCAAGAGCCTGGCTGGCTTCAAACATTCCATGGTATCTGTCAAAGAACATTTCGTTCATATCACTGGTTATGTTATTTCGTCTGTATAATGACGGGAACAAGAAGGTGAGAATACAGATATTGCACAGCTCTGAGGGGATCTACAAGTTTTCAGACCGTTATCGTTTCTCATAATGGTAATACTGCGAAACTTCCTCTAAATAGAATCTGGTTTAAATCTATACATCCAAGCAAGACTAGACATCGAAGCATTCCACTTTTCAATAGTACATAAGGTGGTATTGCATGAAGAAATTCATTGATATCTTGGATCATATGACTTTTCATACTCGATCAACGATGATGTGCAGGTGAATTTACACATGCGATAAGCAGAATCGGCTCGTTTGAAAGACGTTCTTTTAAAGTAGGCGACAGTCTTTCAAATCATGAGATTCTGCCCTCGACCTGGTAAGTAAGAGATACTTGGTGGAACGAGTTCGACCACTATACTTTTTATTCACAGGATACATGATGTTTGGAATTGAAATTGAAAGAATGCGTTATTCGGAGGTTTCAGCTTGCATCTTCTTTCTTGTCAAAGTAAGAGATCTAAAAATTTGTCAAGCTGAACAGTTGGATCAACAACTTTATCACAGTTATTCCTTTACAAATCAACTATTGGAAGAGATTGATCCGAAACATAGCAAGCAGAAACTGAAATGGAGGAAGTATCATTATTTGAAATAAAGTCGGACTCCTGTCCTAGTGTTATAGTCGCCCATTAGAATGGCTTCGCCCTCGATGGAGTATGTCTGTATGTCCTCTTGTAAAATTTCTAGAGCTATGGACATCGAAGCAATCCACTTTTTAATAATCGATGGCGTTGCATGAAGAAATTCATTGATATCTTGGATCATATGACTTTTCAAGCCAAAACAATTTCTGAGAAAGCCAAATGGACCGATTACAGAAATACTAATTGAAAATTTGCTAACATTCCTGCTGAATAACCACAGTGATTTTCTTAAGGCAAAACGTTGCCAAAAGATTCCTGAATTCCATCAGAGGGCAGAAGATGCAATTGGTTTAAATTTGTCTGGGAAGAAGGTGGATGATTTCCTTCAGAATATTGGGAAAGAGTATCGGCAGTTGTTTGAGGTTGTCCAAGAATGTCCTCAACTCAATACAAAACTCACCTACTGTTTTGTCTTGTGTTGCACCAGGCAATCCTGTAATTATGTGGCGAACCCTGACATGTCGGTCAACGATGTACTGCACATTCAGAGAGTCGCAGCATTTTCCGTGGCGTCCGCAGTAATATGCATCCCTCGCTCCGTCAGGTCTTTGTATCTTGATTATTACACCATCTATGAAGAGCAGGACCTGCAGATTTAAAAAAAACATATATTGGCTGCGAAAGTAAGGCTGTGTCAAGTGGGGACACCTTGTTGAGGTGATGATATCATTTGGCTGGCTGGTTGTGACTTTGTCTTCAAGAGGAAATTTGGGGAAAAAGAAATTGCTTCAATCAAACACAATGGAATTCTGGTAAGACTGTCTCTATCTAACTAACCTTTCTCTCTCTTCCGCCAACATCCACCACCGGGCGTGCCAAATCATCGTACTCAGTTGGGTCAGGGAATGAAATTGCCTCGGGTGATATATCAAAGAAGAATTGGGCACACTCGCGAGCATGTAGAATCATTGTTGACTTTGCAATTCCTCTGTCTTTTGCCACCACCCTGTAGTATCCTCCTGATGACAGCATGGTGAGGAAGTTCTTCATCCTCCGAAAAGTGGCGTGAGACTGACATGGCTGGAAACTGTTTCTTTCCTCACGCCATGCATGAAATGAATCTGACACTTGCT
Source organism: Lineus longissimus (assembly GCF_910592395.1). Lineage (NCBI taxonomy): Eukaryota > Metazoa > Nemertea > Pilidiophora > Heteronemertea > Lineidae > Lineus > Lineus longissimus. The sequence continues at coordinate 8,379,509 of NC_088323.1, read as the reverse complement.
CAAGTTGTTGGTCGTTCAATCTAACATGTTTTTCAACAGGTTCCTCACTTTCTGATGCTTTTCTGAGTAGATTATTGCCCCGCCTGGCAATGGCCTGCTGAACTGGGACAAAAAAACATGGCTGACTTAACACCTTGACAACCTAAAAACTTGACCACTCCCAAACACCTACCTCTAGGGGTAGGTGTTACACCTGTACATTTCTCCAATGCATTTGCCTTGTTTCTTCAGGTGGGCCAGGGTAGGTGTAACGCTTGTGTCAGAAAAGTGTAACACTTTCCCAAGACTAGTGTTGAAATCTTGGGGATTCCCTCCTCAAACACCGGTGTTACACCGGTGTAACCCAACACCGAGCAGGGTGGTCAAGTGTTGGTGTAGTGATGGTGTTACATTGGTGACGGTGTTACACCAACACTTTACACTTTCTCAACCCCAAGACTTGACCTGACCCAATGTCGTGTGGTAAATTTTGGCTTACTGGACTTTGCGCAACGAAACGAAACGAGCGAAATGGGGGAGCGACCATTATGTTTTACCCCGGTACGTCAAGTTCGATACATGGTGTCAGTCACCAGTGAGTGATGACCCACATCCACCCAGGCAGCTGAGACACATGTCTTGTTGGACATGCCTACCGATTTTTACTAAATAAAAGCATAACTTCACTTCACACTTTTCGGGGTTGAAAATGTACTCACGTAAATCACCAAAATTACATGCCAAATTCGCACATGACCTGTTATTTCTCAAAGCTTGGAAGCTCAAATGTCTGAATGTAATGTATGCGCGTAATGTATACTCTCAGCAAGCGAATAGTTTTGATCGTCAGTTTTTGATACGAATCATTTCCTGTATGGCCGTAACAAGCCGTTGTCTGAATATGATGTGAACCTGTTTACCGTTCAAGGCTGCTCCCTGTGAGGCTGTACCTGCAAATGTTCAATGAACAAAATGCTGATAATTACGGTGGCTGCAAAAGGCAACGCGAAATCTTTTTTTAGAATGCCCGAATTTATTTTTTATAACTCGAGCGCTCGACTTATATCTCGAGCGCTCGACTTACGTAAAGGTCACGCAAAATCTTTTTTAGTTTATTTTTCATGACGCGAGCGCTCGAGTTATCATAATGAGGCTGTATCAAGATGGAGTCCATCGTTGTTGATCTCTTCAATCTCGGTCTTACCCAACTTGAAATTCGGTGCGTTTTAGCAGAGAAGTTTGATTATGCTGTGAGTTAGCGGCAGTTACGTCGTGTTCTTTCGAGACTGGGGTTGTTTGGGCGTAAGAATTGCACAAGCTTAAATGACATTATCGATTTCATTCAGCGGGAACTCACCACATCGGGACAGCTGCATGGATACAGGTTTATGCATTTGAAATGTATCACCAATGGCCTTGTTGTAAGTCGAGAGACGGTGCGAATGGTTCTGAAAGAACTAGATCCCGAAGGAGTTGAACTGAGAAAGAGTAGGCGACTTGTTCGAAGGCGATATACTGTGAAAGGACCTAACTACATCTGGCACGTTGATTCGTATGACAAACTTAAGCCATATGGCATTTGTATCAATGGCTGTATTGATGGATTTTCGAGATACATGATATGGCTGGAGGCACATTTCACCAACAGCAACCCGGCAGTTATCGGGGGCTATTTTATTCGGTCGGTTGAGACAATAAAAGGCTGTCCGAAATTGATTCGAGCCGATTTAGGTACTGAAAATGGACATATTGAACACATGCAGACCTTCCTCAGGGAAAGTGACCAGGAGGAACGTTGTTTTCAGTATGGAAGGAGCACCGCCAACCAGCGGATCGAGTCATGGTGGGGAATTCTTCGAAAGGAGAATGCTGAGTTCTGGATGGCCCTATTCCATGAATTGCAAGGTCAAGGCCACTTCAGTGGCGAGGAGAAAGACAAAGAATTAATTCGATTCTGTTTCATGCCTCTGATACAGGTAATTACCCCTTTTCTGATTCCTATAAAGGCCAGCTTTGATTCTCTGAGCCCATTGTCCCGATATGAAAATTGCACCTGTCTTTCGAGTTTATCTAATATGAGGGGCAGCTGGAATTGAGACATATTATAACAAAATAGTATCATCGGCGACAGTTGTTTAAATTCACGCAATGGTGGATTTAAAGGAGCAGTGTATGCAATGCCCATGTGCCCCACACAGCGGTCATCTCTTGTGTTCCTCACTGGCTATGCGTTGAGTTCCACGTATATCGCTCGCTATGTTGTAGAAGTATTGTGTACTCAATCAATGGCGCTCGACAGGCTATCTCTAATCGGATGGGACATCCCTTTCGGTTCTTAGAGGTCTAAACACTGCCCCTTTTAAACTTAGTATAATATATGTATGATATTGGATTTCCAGTTATCTTAACTTCTACTCCGGATTCGTAGCCGAATCAATTAGTAATCAGATAATTGCAGTCAAGGCTCCTTTGTGATTGATGAAAAGGCACTCTTTTTTATTTTCAGAATGAGCTAGACGAGGTGGCACAACTTTGGAATGTGCATGGGATCAGGAGATACAACAATACGAATCTGAATCATGGGCGCCCGATCATGATGTACTCAATGCCAGCAATCTTCGATGCGGAATATTTTCTCTGTGATGTTGATGACACCAAGGTTGAAACCTGCATGGAGCACTGCATCTTCAAGTCAGACTATCCGTGTGCCGACAAGGACATGTATGACCTGTGTTGTATACTGATGGACGAACATTGTCTCTTTCTGCCCTGTAATCCCGAGGAAGGTAGAGACCTTTATGTGACACTAAGGCGTATCATGAACGGACTTTTGGACTGAACTTTTTCCTTTGTATTAGTGGACTTAATTTCTACTGCATCAGGTCCCTGTGTGCATCGCTGAACATTTAACCAGAAGTACGGTATTGGTGAGAAACTATAATCTTTATTACATTCTTAACATGAATATGCCGAAGTTATGAGGGGCCCTTCAATTCATTGAGTATTCAATACTTGAATGGTCCCTAATTACATACTACAATGTACAATCAGTTTTGTCAAAAATATAAGTGATGAATGTTATGAGCAGGTAATAAACGTCTAGTTCTCGTCATTTCTACTTCGTCGTTCCTTTATCATTGTTGACAGGTTCCAAGACCAGCAGTGATGCCACTAATACGAGTATCAAAACAAAATCATTTATACAGGGACGCTCAGAAAAAGTGCCCTTTGAACATTGGTTGGCTCAGAAGAAGTGCCCATTGAACATTGGGCAAGCATTTGGCTGCCTTGCCTTTTCTCATGGGACAATTTCTCTGGGCCTTCATAAACCATCGAAATGAATATGAGTATATGAATAACTAAAAGCTAAAATGCAAACCATGTAATGTCACTCAAGAGTTAGATTCGAAGAAAAAGCTAAATCATGGTATGAGTCAGTCTACTAATCTTAGCATGATTTAAATACAAGTTTAATCACACATTGGAATATGCTACTCTGGTTATTGTTACATGTACGCACATGGCAAGCCGTTGTCCAATAATTGCAAAAACCAAGATTTTTCACTCAAAATCCTAAATTTTAAGACCAAAATCGAGGTTTTTGAGTTAAAAACATAGATTTTGAATGCGGATCATTTTGCCATAAAAAATCGAGATTCTGGCTCAAAAAATAAAAGATTTTGAATGCAGGACTATCATTTTAGTTTCAAAAAACAGGATTTTGACAAAATCCTAGTTTTTGACTCAGGACTCAGAATGCACAACTATCATTTTAGCTTCAAAAACCACGATTTTACCAAAATCCTCGTTTTTGATTCCAAAAACTAATATTTTGAATGTACAACTATCATTGTGGCTTCAAAAACCAGGATTTTGACTGACCAGCCCAGTCCAGAACCACCGACTTCACCCTAGCGGGCAACCAGTGAGTCCTGTATGTGTAATCACTGCCCGGTGTTGCATGCAGATCGCTCGACCCTGTTTGGTAGTGGATTTTGTTTTCTAAAATCTAGGATTCTGAGTCAAAATCTTGGTTTTTGCAATTAATGGACAAACGGCTTGCCATATACGCAATATTTACGAGAATTCCATTTCCCACTCATTACTGTCTAGAATGTTAGTGAATTCATCCCTGAACTCTGGGTAGCTGTCGTATTCCGATGGTATATGCAGCTCCTTGGTGCAGGTATGGCCAACAGGTCGACGTTCAAGACCTTTCATAGTGGTGAGTGTCACCGTAATTAGTGAGCCAAGATACAGGTCTGCCCCAGTACAGAACCTCAGGAATCGCTTAAGAAGCCGCTCGTCAAGACCACCAACGAATTTCCTCAAATATTTTGCCGCAGTCTCATCTTCCTTCCCTTCTGGAAACACCAGGGATTTCTTCACAATCTTTGTGGTTGGCTCAAGCGACCCACAGAGATCGATGAAAGACTCGTGCAGAAGATGAAAGGCCATTTGCTGGAGCTCGCTCCGCCAGCTGTCAATCACAAACATCGGAGTTTGAATGAGTTGTTTATGTGCTATTTCTTCGACAACAGTGGCGATCGTGTTCCCCCTGAGTACGCTCCTGCAGCCGTATTGCTCCAATACACTCATCAGCTCATCTGTATCATCTGGGTCAAAGTTATCCAATGCCTTTTGTATGGTCTCCTTTTCGTCCTTGTCAACGTAGTCAAGGAACGAGTCAACTAACGAAGAATACGTTTTGCCGTATATGGTTTCCTCCATGAAAGGAACGGCGAGCAGATGCGGAATATAGCCGTATTCTCTCCATCCCACCAGATAAATCCTTGCCACCGACTTCCAGCTGACACTCGAGAAGTCATGCCTCAAGAAAGGCACTTTACAATGATGGCCGATGGTGCACTGGGAATAAAATTCCTGCCAGAACTGGGACAAACAGTCTCGTATAACTCCATCACCGACTGCCGCTTCCAAACACCCATTATCCGCCTTCCACCTCATGACCAGACGGTCGTTCGTTATCGATGGGTCGGAAAAGGCATCTATCATGTCCTTCATGCACAATGCTCGTCTGATGATGACTTGCCTTGGATCCTTCTCAAAGTTAACCTGCATTGGTAGAGTATCTGCTAAGTCAATACCGCCGTGATCAACATTGAATGCAGGACCGAATTGGATAGTAGGTTCGCCGGAAGCTGTTTCAACATCGCTGAGATCGACATTGAATATCGAACCGATCTGTAGGCCTATAGTCCCATTTAGAGCGATTACAGATCCCGGAGCCGTTTCTGAATGCACACCATGTGGTGCACCAACCGCATTAGGCGTGCTTGTGGTAGCAAAACTGGGTGATGTTGGTCTGCCAACCGCATGAGGAATTGGCCTAGCGTCATACAGCAGGTCAGGTCCACCTGTGGCAGAACTAGAAGTTGATGGTTTCACCAACGGCAGGGTGGGATTTAACTCCGGCAAGGAGAGGTAATCGTCATCATCACTATCTTCCAGTTCTCGGGTTGACAAATAAAAGCGCATCGTCCTCATTTTTGAGCGTTCGTACATTTCTCCGACTGTTAAATCATCTTGAATGTCAGACCCTTGAAAGTCTTTCAAAGAAAACAAGAATTTCTCAGCTGGCCCCTGCTTTGAAACACCGGAAGGAAAAAATAGTTTCTTCCCCTCCTCAATCAGATCATATTTTTTATTATTTTTATCCATGCGGATATTCCTAGTGCCTCCCCCGTTGGACGTACGAACTTGTTTGAACACATGTCCATCATGGTGCATCCACCCCAACTCCACCGCACGATCAGGTTTTTCTGCACCCTTTCGCTTAGAGGTAGAGCTTTCTTCGCCATCACTGTCCTTCATCCATTTCTTGCGCAATTTCTCGATGAGTTTCGTCTTCTTCTTTGCTGGCGGTGCAGATTCGTGAAGACCACCATTCGCACTTGATGCAGCTGTCTCCGACTGTCCCTTACAAAAAGCAACAGTAGCAATCCTGTCACAAAGCTTCCGTAGGTAGTTTGAGAGCTGCTCGTCAGTCATCAGAATGATAGTGGCTATATCAATCTGAAAGAAAAGACAAAAGACGTCATTGGTAACTGGCAACTAGCCTCTGAACGCTCTTAAAGGGCCTGTAACCAGACTTATTCATGAAGCTAACGTTTAAGATGTAAGTTGCTTGTATATTCGCGGATTGTAATCACCGTTTGGTACACCGGTACATGGTTTACAAATAACGATTCCGCTCGGGCCGCGTAGCAAAGTGTTTGTTTATTTGTCTGCATATAATTGATTGACAGCAGGCTGCGGTGTCAGGAAGATGCTCAAAGTTCGCGCGTAGAGGTGACGCCTATATCCTTGCAAACCATACTAGACGGAATAAAATACAAAACGAACTGTTTTTCTTCTGCAGGGCTTTGAGAAAGAGTGATCATACCTTTTCGTGATGCATCCTCTCTATATCTTCTTCTGGAAGACAGCGCTTCCGAAGAAATTGGACTAGTTCTTCTTCCTGAAATGGATAAATGTATACATGAATTTCAGGGCGGAGGCGTTTTGCGTTTTTCCCTGTTCCCTAGTATGTAGCATGCCCCCCCCCCCCCCCCCCCAAGCTTGGTAAGACGATCAACGAGGCATTCATGGAGATGGCAAGGGCGTATGCCCTTGTCTACGGATGACATCGAATGATACACCGTCAACTTTATATTAATCATTTCGAGCTTTCGGCCAACACTCCATCAAACTATAGGCGCGCTCCTATTCGGATCCTCATTAGGATTTTTCACGTACCTGCAGCCGAGGGGGGGGGGGCAGGTGGGATGGGCTTTCGTCCGGCGGGAATCGTTATTTGCCATTGTAGGGGAAGTCGTACCGTTACAGGAGCCTAGCTACCGGTACCTATCTAGGTCGACTAGGAATGCATGCAACGACCATCAGACCATATACGTGTCCTGTAATGGTTTGGGCAGATTTGTCTGCATTTACCTGGAGTAGTCCAAAACCGGCACCAAAGTCAATGATTGTTGCCAGCAACAGATACGCTATACTTACCATACTTGAGACGACAGCAAAGAAACTATAAACGACTGGCTATTCTGGCTATCGGCTATCGGGACACTACTGCTAGCTGCTGTATCAACACTGATAGTGATGCTTGGTGATGGTGTATCGGCACAGAGGCTACTGGTCATGCTAGTGTATCTGCGACCTAATTCTGTGGATACGGCGATAGTGGTATAGTCTTACCTAATTGAAATACGTCATCATCCGTCTGGTCGTTATGATAACTCGAGCGCTCGAGTTATGAAAAATAAACTCGGGCATTCTAAAAAAGATTTTGCGTGACCTTTACGTAAGTCGAGCGCTCGAGATATAAGTCGAGCGCTCGAGATATAAGTCGAGCGCTCGAGTTATAAGTCGAGCACTCGAGATATAAGTCGAGCGCTCGAGTTATAAAAAATAAATTCGGGCATTCTAAAAAAAAGATTTTGCGTGGCCTTTTACAGCCACCGTAGATAATGACTTACACGGCTTGTTCGCATCGTAAACATAGTGGTACCCGGGTTAACTGTCTTTGCGTTTGGCCTAATTTTACAACGATTACTCCCCATGTAACCACGATCTAGGATGGACAGGCTGTGTATTATGAATAGGAAAAGTCACCTAGGGACCGTTGCGTAGAATACTTTTTTGGCGAAATATTGCGCAAAGTCCAGTAAGCCGTAAATTTTCACATGCGATGAGCAGAACCGGTTCGTTTGAAAGACGTTCTTTTAGAGTGGGCGACCGTCTTTTAAAGAAGATTCTGCCCTCGACCTGTAATTAAGAAAGAATTGGCTATTTCGAAATAAACAGTTTATATCAGTCCTTTCAATAGTCCTTCACACTCACAATTCTCCCAGCGAAACATCCCAGCTTGGCGGCCTCCGGAGGTTAACAGACACGTGCAGGCAACAGGCAACAGCCAAAAACAACACAGTCCCCCTCCGATTCCTCAGCACAATTATCGAAACGCCCAACTAACCGGTTCCTCTCGAACTCGGACGCTCACCGAACATTTGCACTCAGCGGCAGCAATGCCAAGCACTTAGCTAGCATTCAGCTAGGTCACAACGTTCCTGCTAACAGCGAGATGGCAGCGTGCAATGCATGCCAAGCACCTGGCCCTCAGCTAGACCGGACAGTCCCTGCACTCAGCAGAATGGCAGCAATGCCGAGACAGATTGGACATGGCTTGTCCAAACAACATGTGGTCCTTCTTATCACCACAAGGAGCCCGAGCTTCATCAACGCCTTTGCCAGTGTTCCTGCAGCACTTTCCAGTTTTCTCTACTGCCAGCCTTGGACTCTGTCCTGCCCACCTCCTCAAGCCTATATCCACAAACAGTCCCGCTGATAAAAGTCAAGATTACACAGTTCGTTACGTCAGTCCTGTCAATGTCACTATACACAATACCGAGGCCTGGTGGGGCCCACACCATAAGCGTCTTCTATTGTCGAGCGTAGTATAAATTGAGCTCCCGGGCCAAGGAGAGACCACTTCGTATTTCGCTTTCGTCGCACTCGGACCGGGCTTTATTCCTTTGGTATTCTTCGGTGTAAGTAGAATTTCTGCCGCTTTTGTGCTCTCGATTTCCTTTGTCCGTATTTCGGCTACGCCTACTGTGTAGTCTCCGCTTTGTGGCCTACGTGCTCTGGCCTCTACTATGCTTCTGTGCTTTCGGATCTTGCTTCTCTTGGATTTGGTGTTCGTCTTTTCCCGTATTTCTCGTTTATGTCTATGTTTTATATGTTCTGTTTGTCTCTGCTTAAATTGTTGGTCCGTGGGTATCAACAAGCCCGTAGGGGTGCAATGTGTAAAGCTTAAATTGTTGGTCCGTGGGTATCAACAAGCCCGTAGGGGTGCAATGTGTAAAGCTTAAATTGTTGGTCCGTGGGTATCGACAAGCCCGTAGGGGTGCAATGTGTAAAGCTTAAATTGTTGGTCCGTGGGTACCAGCAAGCCCGTAGGGGTGCAATGTGTAAGCTTGAGTTGTTGGTCCGTTGGTATCAACGGGCCTGTTGGGGTACGCTGTGTAAAGCTCAAATTGTAGTTCCGTAGGTATCGGCAGGCCCGTGGGGGTGCAGTGTGGCTTGCATAGTTGTTGCCCATGGGGGTGCCATGTATGGAAGTATAGTTCGTGGATGCTCTATCGGCGCGTGGGGTATAAACGTGTCAAAGTTTGTGTCAAGCCATATGCGGCTCCAGTATAGCAGAGTGCGGTTGTTGAGTGCTCAAATATCAGGGGTTTGTTTTGTAATGTATTATTTCTTGTGTTGCAGATGGTTCAGCCGACTACCCTAAAGAAAAAGCATTCCCTGGTGGGAAAAAGTTTGCTGCCGCTGTTCGCACGGTTCAATGGTAGCCCTGATGAGCCCAGAGAGTTGGCTAGGATGGACAAGGATCAACCTTTGGAGAATCTGGATTCCGATGGTATCGCCACAGCCTTCAAGAAACTCACCGGAGAAAACATCGGAGACGTCCTTGCCGCCCTCGGCAAACAAAGTGGAGCTGGAGTGGCTTTATTGCACCATGCAATTGTGCTAGCGAACGAAATCGGCCAGCCAGTAGGGCAGCCCCTTAGGGACCCGCCCATCACTCCACCGGGTGTTTCGGATGATGTAAGTGAGCCACCGAGGAAGGTGCAGAGGATAGCGTGCCAGGCGACCGTAGCTGATCCAGTGCAGAAGGCAAAGGCGAAGGTGAGGTCCTTGGCATTACATGAAGAGCCCAATGAGTCGTTGATGTTGCTGTACCTGGAGGATTTAGCGGCGGCTGCTACTTCTGTTTCGCATAAGGACATGGAGTTGTTCGACGATTTATATCGTCAGGCAAGGCGTTACCAAGGAAAGGTGGACATGGCTAATGTTATCTTGACGGTGTTGGGTGGTGGTACGGGTGAGCTTATCACCAAGGCCATTAGTAAGTCGCTAAAAAAGGTAGTCGAACCGAAGCCGATTGAAACCGTGAAACCTGAAGAGAGCCCAAACCCAAGCCCGTCCATTCAACATAGGTCACCTTTAACGGATTTGTATAGCCAGGTTGCTGCGGTTGCATCTTTGCAGCAGATGATGAATCCGCTCTTTGATTCCTATAGGGGTGGGGCGTCAAGAGGTGCCCGGCGCGGCAGGGGTAGGGGAACGGATTCCTCTCCTCCAAATAATTATCAATGTTATTTTTGTAACTCACCAGATCATTTTTATCGTGATTGCGATAAAATGAAAGAGGCATCGAAGATGGCAAAAACGAAGTAGGTCCCCTCCCGGAGCATTCTGCTCTAGTGGAGATTTACATCTTCACGTGGGTGGGGGGCCGGGCTTCGCGTCCGTCGGATTTGTCTGCTGCGACTTTTAAAGCTACTGCTCTCTTTGTTTTAGGGTATGGACATTTTGGGTTACGAAATCCAGGATTGGGAATTCCAGATTCCGTTTGATCCGCAGAGAGCAGTAGCATCCAAGCATCTGTCGCCGCAGTGGACAACTCTGGATGGGCGTGAACCTCGGCTTTCCACCCACCAATGCCCGGATTTTGAAAGCGTTATAAATGACGGTGTATGTTTTGATTTGAACGAGCTGCCACTACGAAACCCTGATCATTTTGTAGCAGGTCAAGTTCATCAAAATTTAGATCAATGGCGGGAAGTCATTGGCCATGTTTCTGATACTTGTCCTGTTTCTAGCCAAGTATTATCATGGCTAACAGACGGTGTTAATGTGGATGATTTTTTCAGGCCATTTAAGGGCAACTTTAAAGGTGAATCGTTTGACTCGGATACCCCGCCTTCTCGATACTACCCGAATTCCAACAGTTGTCAGCAGTTTGGGGAGTTTATAGCCTCGGAGCTTCAGCAGCGTGTTAAAACGGGGGCAATGGAATTAGTTGGTCGGGTGGGCGAGTGTCAATTACCATCCATCATCATGCCGCTTACTGTCGAGCCTACAAAACCACGGCTTTGCATAGACAACCGATACTTAAATTTATGGATTAAGGATTCTCCGTTTCAATTGGAAACGCTTAAACATGTTTATAGGCTAGTTGATGAAAATGCGAGAATGGTCTCAACGGATGAGAAATCCGGGTATGATCATGTTCTCCTGTCCCCTTCCAGTTCATCTTACTTTGGCGTACAGTTTGGGGGTTGGGTTTTCCGCTGTAGATCTTTGCCGTTCGGGTGGAAGTCTTCCGCTTATATCTATCAAATGGTTGGGATGGTTGCAACAACGTATTTGCGCACATTTGGCATTCGCAATGCTCAGTATATCGATGATAGATTAGCCGTAGAGGCAGTGTTCTCTACTTCTAGCGTAAAGCATCTTCCAATAGAGGTAATTGCTTATGCTTTGTTGCAGCTATTAACGAGATTGGGTTACACATTTGCAATTCACAAGTGTAAGCTCGACTTTGGGACGTATCTCAAATATTTGGGGTTTATGGTTGATTCAGCTAGATTAGCTTATATTCTCCCGGACTATAAGAAAGTTAGCTTTGGGGCTTTGCGTGATTATATCCTGTCGTGCCAGCAGATCAATATCAAAACGTTGCAAAGATTTTCAGGCAAATGTGTGTCAATGTTGTTGGCAGTTCCAGCAGCTGCTCTCTACACTAGAGAAGTAAATGCGGCAATATCAATGGGCCTAAAAAATAGTAGGGATGTTCAAGTTTCTGGCAAGTTACGCGCTGAAATAGAACATTGGAGATTTTTTAGATTCGTGGGGTGGTTGTTTGAAGTGGCGTCGGGAGTCACATAAGCAGATTGTTCTCGCAACAGATGCATCGCTTTTCAAATACGGGGCGGTGGTCACAGAGGGTGAGCATGCGGGTTTGAGCTTTTCTGATTTCTGGGACAAGGATGATAAGCGGCCAATAATTTTAAAAGAAGCTGATGCTTTGTTAAAATCGTTGCAATCCATGCAGCCTGATTTGGTTGGCAAAAGAGTGGATATCTTGACGGATAATAAGCCGCTCATCTTTGCATGGAAAAACCAAGGTTCAAAATCTTCTCCTTTGAATGATTTGTTGAAGCTCATATTTCAATTCGTCTTTCAAAATCGTATAGATTTGAGGCTTTTCTATGTGCCATCTAAGCTCAACCCTGCAGATGCTCCATCTAGATCACTAAGTTCCGATGACATTACGCTCGCAGACGAGGTTTGGACCATTGTCCAAAAGGCATTTGGCCCGCACTCTGTTGATCTCATGGCGCTGGATTCCAACGCCATGTTGGATAATAATCGGTTGTCTCTGCGACATTTTACTCCTTCACCTTCGCCATTTTCATCTGGCATCAATGTTTTTGCTCAGAATGTGGCAAAGGAGGGCAACCCGTACGTTTTTCCACCAGATAATCTTGTATTATCTCTTTTGTCGTTCTTAGCTCAGCAAACAGTGTCTGCTTTGACTATGATTGTTTTGTTAACGCCGGAGGCTTCCATTGCTTTGCCAATCCTCCGTGCATACTCTATCTCTAAGATATGCTTGGGTCAAAAAGGTCAAAAAAGAGTTATTAAGATTCCTTCAAAGCTGGGATATAAGCTTGATGGTGATGGTTTAAAATACCCTTTAATTGCCTATAGGCTTTCTTTTAAAAAGGGTAATTAATTTTTCAGATGGCGAGTCGGCGGCGTCTTTTGTCGGGCATCGATTTGCAGGGCATAAACAATCGTTTGGATATCTTGGATGAGCGACACTTGAACTCCGAAATGGTTAAAAGGAAAACGAGTGAGCAGCTTAGTTTGGAGCATTTTTTCTCATTGTTGCCTTTTCATGTCAATATTCAGTCTTGTACTCCTCAACATCTAAGGCGGTATTTGGTTCGGAGGGATGTGGATGGCAAAACAAAAGTTCATGATGTAAAGTGTCTGTTTTTGGGAGACAAATCGTTATCAACATGTCTTTGCCCGACAAGATTAGCCCATGGTACTCTTATAACCATTGTTCAAAGATTATCAAAAATATTTGAGGAAGAAGGCAGGGGGAAGGAATGGTGTACGAAATCGGAAACCGGAAATCCCGCAAAATCAAATGTCATAAAGCTGTACTTGAAGAAAATTTCGGAAGAGCAGGCTAAGGCCCAGATAGTTCCAAAACAGGCCAAGCCGTTATTTCTCTCTAAATTGGAGAAAATCTCTTCTTACATAGATAACCAGTTGTCTAGGCCAGATATCACTTTGCGTCAGCGTTTCGTTTTGTTTCGAGACCAGGCGTTCTTTAAGTTACAATTTTTTGCGGGTGACAGGGTTTCCGATTTATCGGGCGCTCCTAGTCAATCGGTTAGATATCTTGCTGATAACACTGGCATGGCTGTTTCGCATACATATACGAAAGTCATAAGAGGAGATGGGAGGTGTAACACCTTTGTTATCAAGAGATGTGATAACGCGGCTCTATGCCCCGTAAGCGCACTGGAGCGCTACTCAGCTTGGGCCAAAAGCGCTGGGGTAGATCTTTCGCTAGGTTACCTCTTTAGGCTAGTAAGTGACTCGGGTAAGGTATTAGATCAATGTGTCTCGTATGCAGTGATGTATTCCCGCTTGTTGGAGTATTTGACGACGCTCAATATCTACGAGGGGGAGACACCTCATAGTCTCAGGTCGGGTTGTGCCATAACGTTGAAGTTGTCCGGGGCGGCTGACTCCAATTCCCAGACTATGAGGCATGTTGGTTGGTTCAAAGAATCTTCATGCAGTTATTACAGTCGTGAGGATTCTTTGAAAGAGCCGGCGCAGTTGGCTCAGAGGTTAGCTTCGTCACCAGCTTTGTCGGGAAAGATTGAATCTGATTACCAACGCTATGCAACATTTAACACTTTGAATCATGCAATCTAGGTGTCGTTTTGTTAATGTAGTGGTCTTGGTTCTGATAATCCATTTCTGTCGAGTGTGTCCATAATTGTATCACTTTTAAGGTAGCGTTTGTAATTGATAAACTCTTGTCAAATGGGTTGAAGGTTTATATTTTCTGTAATTAAAGCGGATATTATAAAAGTTTCTTCTTCAGTCTATGTAAGTTGTCGTTCCTGCCATCCCATGATACCATGAGCTTTGCCTGTGGACATCCATTTGCTGTTCATGGTTTTGGGTGTTGTGGGGTGATGGGTGATGGGGTGATGGGGTATTGTGGGAAAAAGCTGGAATGGTGATATGGAATGTTTTCGGGAATCCATATCAGGTTGATATTCAGGTTTTCCTCCCAATACTTTCAGCGAGGTAATGGAAGACGCTTAGGATGTGTTCACACCATAAGCGTCTTCTATTGTCGAGCGTAGTATAAATTGAGCTCCCGGGCCAAGGAGAGACCACTTCGTATTTCGCTTTCTAGGATCTCTGGGCAGAAGCTTTTGCCCCGTATTCTACGGGGATTGAGCGTATGGCCGTTGGGTGCCATGTTGGTCGCCTCGGCCCCAATTTTATTAGCTTACGTTCTCTTTTGGAACTTTGGGCTGTGGGGATCGGAGGATCCTTTTGCCCACCCCACCCCCCCTTTGCGGTCTTTTATTTTCTCGCCCCTGAGTATCAGGTTGATATTCAGGTTTTCCTCCCAATACTTTCAGCGAGATAATGGAAGACGCTTAGGATGTGTTCAAGTCAAAAATACGTGTATTATATGTTATCATAACTTGAATATAATGAAGGCCAGTCCTTCACATTCCTTTCGTCGGCTTTTTATTGCAGTATGTTTGTTCTTCTTCTAATTCTTTCTGAACGTGTTTGATGCTTTTCAATTTTGTTTCAGCTCTTAGATAGTAGAAAAACGCGTTATTCGTTATTTTTAGTACGCGCAATGCGCAAAAGACCTTTCCTGCCCACGTGGGTGGATCGAGTTCACGACACCCCGCTATTAAGACGCAACGTCATTTCCATTTATCGCAACTGCGGTGTAATTTGCCATCAGCGTGAAGTCGGAAAAATCGACATCAGCACCATGACGTCAAGGGGTAGATCTTAGCTCAAGGAAACGCCTTACAAGTGCATCGTTCCACGTGGAAAGAGTCGGTGCGTGGAGAGCTAACTCGGGTCAAATCGGAGTCAGCACCGGAAAAGCGCGATGATTTAGTCAGATTTTCAATGTTTCCTTTTTTGTGCAACTTGTTGATGGAAACAACTTATGGAGAATAGGAGGGGCAGCCGACTGCTCGGTAACATTGACATTAATAATGCCAATGATCCTTTAAAAGGTTTCTCTTTAAAACAAGAAAAAACAAAGCAGAAGTGTCCATTAGTCACAAGTGAAATCTACTCACATCACTACAACTCTTTCATCAGACTCGATATCCAACATACGCACAAACATCCTGTTTATATGCGTGATAAACAATCGGGTCCGACATTCTCAGACTCGTTCTTATATTTGATAGTAATATTGAATTCCTGCGGTATGAGACTCCACCTAAGGAGTTTCTAGTTAGTGTCTTTAATTGACGCGATCAAGCCATACCAACGATTTTTGATCAGTCTCAAAGATCAAATCGTTGCCTAGTGGGTGTGGTCTCAACAGTCGTACCGCCAACACAATGTCGAGGCGTATCACGATCCGATAGTTTCCGGCTGAAAAAATCGATTGGAAGCTCATCCTCAGTGTGGGGATTCGGACAGTGTCAACAAATCACTGTCCGCTATGGCTACCGAAGCGGCCAGCAGACGACAGCAAATAAATATGGCACTCGACGTGGATTTGTTGGTCGGTATTTCTGGATGATAGCTTAAACACACCTGTTAATAGGTTGATATGGATGAAGCTGTCCTGAATAAGTAGATAAATCAGTGTTTTTGTAGCTCTATGCCAAATTAATGGCACCATTTGCGCTTATTTTACCATAATTGCCTCATTTGTGGAGATTATTGAACATGCTATATTGTGTGTCATGTACACCAGAATAGGAAGATGCGATTACAAGCGCTTGGCTCAAAGTGTTCGATCAAGTCACCTAAATTGCAAAAATATACGGCCGACTTTCCGCTCATGCATGGTTACCTCTGTGGGCTTGTGGTATTCGACTCGATGACTCGACGACGCGATGGCTCGATGACGAGATCGTTGCTATGGATTTTGCTAAAATACGGAATCCCATGATCCTGGTCTCCGGGCTACCGCTCCAATAGCAGAGGTTTTAGCTCGGCCTTCCCATACCCAGCTACGGTATGTGGAAGGATGTGCCCCCCCCCCCCCCCAGCCATGGCCACTGAAGATTGGTCCCCGCGGTTGATTTTGATATTTAAAGGACTCGCGGAAGTATCATAGCATGCAAAATGACCCGAGATTTAATTGACACACAAGCTTCTAGTGGCCAATGTCAGATGTCATGTGGTAGTCTGTCAACAATCGGAATTTCGCACATGTGCAGTTTTTGAGACTCAGTCACTCAGTCAGTCCCTCTTCCGTCCCTTGACATCTGCCCCCCCCCCCCCCCCCCAAGACATCAGCCCCTATAGGACATTTAATAATGCCCCCTAGGGCATATCCCCAGATATGGACATGTCCTGGTTGGAGATGCTCTAAGGGGAAAGATGTCATACGAGGATTTATAATTCCCAAACTAAACTGACACTTAAAATAATTCTCGGAGTTCGACTCCCGTGCTGAACGGATATCCAGAGCCAACCTTGTCTCCAGGAACTCGCGTGTCATTTTAACATTGGAATTTCTGCTTGTAAAGAACCTGGGTAGGAGGTTGATCTGAACCAGCTATATTTAGGTGTATTTAGCTGTATTCACGGTAAGATACCAGTGGCTTGCATAGCAACATGGCGCATGGTTTTATCAAAAATGCGAACTTGTGGGAAACGAAAAATGGTCGGATTAGATACGGTGAAAACAGCTGGAAAGGGGTTGGTAATGATCGGTTCTTTTTTATTTTCTTCCACTTATGATTCTATGTATAAATTACTGTCCAAGCAGTGATAAGCCCCCCTCTTAGGAGGGGCTCTTAAGAAACACGTGTATGCGGGAGTATATAATGTAAATGAATGAAGAGAAATAAAGAGAGTAACAATTGTATATCCAACAAACAATTTTTTTTGGTTTTTCGAAATGGCGCTGAATAAATAAATCAGACCAGTTGTAGCGCTGAATTATAAATCAGACCTTGTAACAGGTTACGAGAACATCTAATTTAAATCTTCATGGGAATTCGCTACATATGCCTAAGAAATTGGCCAATTATATTAATATTGTTATTAGAGAAATATTCGTCCTAAATAATGACAGAAAAGGGTGGTTTATTTCAATTTTGTGTCGACATGGTCGAGGTCACGTGACATAAACAAAACAATCGCACAGACCCGTCCAAAAAAGGCACTTTAAGAAAAACAAATACGTTTTTCCTGCTTAAAACCACACTGACGACTAAGTTATTTTGGTCTACTACCCAAATCTGAAGTATCAAAATGAATCACAAACTAGAACTAGCTCTATTTAGCAAAAGTTGCGTGAAAAATTCGGGTGAGCGACATTCTGAACCCTAGCAGCCAATAATTAAACTACTTTCAGCCGTCTGCTCCGGTCTCGTTAGGGAGTTTTTCCCAAATGTACGCGATGATGACGTGCCCCATTAACAGGACGTAACATCTATTTTAAAATGCGTTTCCAAAGTGAATGCATGAGGACAACCTATTTGTGTCGTATATCACTGGAAACGCCCGATTCCCGTGAATAAGGACAATCACAATGTATTACATTACCAAAACAAAAATGTGTCGGAAGGAACTATATGGATGGTCCCATCACACACCCCCCCCCCCCCCCCCCCTCCTCCAGCAGTATGACACAGAAGGGCTAGTTGACTGTCCACCGGGGGGGGGGGGGGTTTGGGGGGAGCTTCCCCCCAACGCACTGGTAAAAACCTATGTCGACGGAGGGGGGTTTGGGGGGTGTCCCCCCATTGTAACAGCTGTAGTTGTTAGAGCTTGCACTTAACATATGCTCGTAGGGGGGTTCGGGGGTGTAGTTGCGCTTCAATAATTTGAAAGTGCGCCCTGGTGCGAAAACTTCCGGATACGGAACCTAGGTGATTGCGCGCATGCGCTCTGGGCATTGTTTGCGTTTTTTGTCCCAGCGTCCCAGCGGGACTCCTTTTAAATACACGAATTTGAGACAATCCAAGAGGTATGTTGGCATTGTGCTAGGCCTACGTGAAAGATTAATATGTACAGATCTCCCGTATCTTGTCCCCAGAATATGACTTTTGGTGCAGCTCGAGTATTTGAGAACTTTGTGAAGCGAACCTGTCTTCGACAGGCCCACATTTTTCCCGCCACTGACGCGTGAGAGTTTTCAGTAAAACCCCTGGTTTATCGCCCTTTTGAGGCGGGTTTCATGTATTTTGTCACGGTCTATGCATGCCTGACGTTGCTTACTGAGAACCCCAGTATGTTTTTTAGTGCCTGTTTTTGTCAGAAACGAGTATTTAGCCGAAGCCATGCTCTATTTCTTGAGGTCACGTGACCGCGCACTTCTGGCCATTTGCTTTGGATAGTTCGCCACTAGGGTTGTAGATGGCACCACTGAGCCTTAGAGAATTTCTAAGAGAAACTTTGGTTTTTCTTGCTAACCTTGCTGTAGTTTTGGAGACTACCCTCTTATAGAAAATCTTGTAGCCTTTGATGAACCTTTTGCCTTATTGTATTGTATTTGTTTGGTTACAGATTTCACGACTCCTTTTGTACCGACTCTTTGGAGCGGATTGATGTTAACTCATGATATCAGCATTTGAGCAAATAAAGACCAGTCTTTATAGTAACCATACGAGTCCGTCGAGTCTTTGGAACCAGATAGTCCCTGCTGGGTGCTGCGGCCACAGGGGGAGCTCCCCCGACCTTGACTTTACATATTATTCTTTAAAAAAATTCCAACTTGATCGCGTCATCGAGTCATCGCGTCGTCGAGACCACAAGCCACCTCTGTGCACCTGTGTGTTATAGCGGGCAGTCATGACTGCGTCCATGTGTAACAAGACACTGCACGAAATGGGATGTAATACTGAGTTGATTTTGTTATACTTTGATAAGTATTCTAGCTGTGATATGTGTCATAATTAGAATTAAGTTAATACTTCACGTCCAGGCATAAAATATTGGAAATAATGTTTTTACCTGACAAATAATTTCCAATATTTTATGTCTGGACGTGAAATATTAGCTTTATTATACTGAATACATGTTTTAATTACTGCAAACATAATAAATTGGGTCGAGACGGTAGCATCCTAGTTATTTTCAATCGGCGGATGTATGTATGTAGCCATGACATGTACTCATGTACTGTACATTGTGTAGTGTTTACATTAGCAGACGAATGTTTGAAGCAAGTCAAGGCCCGGCTAGAAGGCTTCGTACTTTCTGTTCGGGAATTAAACAATCACACTTAATGCAACCTGCCTGGTATTTGGGCATAATTCAAGACACTGACAGCATCACTGTGCAAAATCATGGCGTAAATCGCCGTAAATATGTTGTTTTTTATCGCCGATTTCGTCAGCTAAAACTTGAGGGCCGCCATTTGCATTTTCATGTCATCGATGACGTCAGTGGTAAAATAATGCCATAAAACACTAAAAATTATTTTACCTCACGTGATCCTGAATGACGTGATGTGATTGGCTCACACATTAATGAGGTATGACAAACCGGGATATACTGAGATTTATTTCGAATATAATGATCAGTATATCGGAGCATATTCTTTACCCCTAGTATACTGAGATGTACATTATAACCCAGTATACTAGATTCATTCGTATCAATGTTTTCTACTGAAAAATATAAAGCCATTTTATTGGATACTGAATGCGATAGTATAACACATTATACATCATGGTATCCTGTCATGTTATATAATAGAAACTTGAAAAATGCTGCGTCAGTATTTCATAGAAAATAATATCCTTCCCCATTCCTCCCCCTGTTAATATGCATTCTGGGATTGAGTATCAATCTGTTATATTTAGTTTTATTGCATGATATGCTACTTTAGTTGTTGTTGGATGAAGTAGTAGTATACTGCTAAGATACTGTATCAGTATTACAAATGTTACTTTCTCACCGTTTTTACCTGTATAGTATGCTATCGTGCATCTTGACCCGCAATGTTTTGAGATCGCTGAATAGTGATGACGCAAACGCATGAGAGTCAGGATGGCTATAATGTTGTACTGACATGGTATAAAAATACACGAGGAATATCGCTCGATTCGTTTACTTGGTTGTGTATTCGCCAGGAGATGCCAGCGCGAAGACAAGACAATCGCTCTCAAAAAGGCACAACCTGTCCTCAGTTGTGGGGGGTACTATACTGCTGAGGTGGACGGGTCAAGGGCTAACTAAGAACAATGTTGCTAAGCCAACACTGAAGTATCGTAATTAAGGACTTACATAGGCCTTCCAACCCAACGCTGGGTAGTTAAGGGGAGCTAAGGATTAGGCCTACCAATGGCACTGAACGACAATTGTGTTAGGGACAGTTTGCAACTTCAACTAGAGACACTGTGTGTGTGTAAGACGGACAGAACTTCGTGGAGTTGTACTTGGCCTGGGATCGATATTTCGAAGCAGGTACTAACGCCTATCTACTTCACGGCCTGAGACATTGTCACAACCTTAAGTCACAACCAATAAGTTCGAGACTTTGAGCGGTCAAAAAGTAATGGAGAGCCGACGGTGCAACAATGTTGACGTCCTTGCCCCCCCCCCCCCCCTCCCCAGCACCACGTTCCAACAAATGAAATTAATCAATTAGACAAGAAAATTAACATGATTTGATTCGCAGGTCATAGTTCCGTCCTTAGAGGCTGGTTACTCTAAGTTCCGTCACACTATATAGTAAGGCGCCCCCCCCCCCACCCCCACCCCCACCCCATCCACTCACTCAGAATCTTTTATATTTAGCTACACGACGCGGAGCCAATCACCGACCGTATCGTGTGATGAAAGTTGTCAGCGATGGTCATAAGTTTATCACCATTGGCGTAAAATTTCAGAGCGATCAACGCTTGAGTACATGTACTTAAACTCTTTTTTCTGCCAGTTGGACGGCTCAGCTTATTGTCCAACATGTAACAAATCAACTCAATACCCTCTATTCCAAAACGTAATCGTTTTCTGATTGTCTCTTCTCCTCGGAAATCGACCAATGGGCATTTTTTCTACGAAATGTCCTCTTTTGACGTTGATGTTGAAAATTGTGTAGTAATGGAATATGCAAAAGCATCCTGGCCGCCATGTTTTGCAGGTAACATATACCTGACGCAGCCCCCTGCCAACGTTATTTGTAGCGGCATGGTAACATGAAGATAACATGATGTGAGCATCAAAATGCTTTCTAGCAAGAGATTTAACGATAGGGTAACACAGACTTAACGACATGTCCATATGCAACCAAACAACTAAAAGCTACGTTGTTGCGCAAGGTATATCATTTTTAGCCTAAGCAACGTCAACGGATAACATTGTCCTTATTTCATTACCCATATAGCACAAGATGTGCATTTAAATAAATGAAGCTGATCAAAGACAATTCTTCAATAATATAAATAAAACATTAATACTAACACAAACTTTTATTAGACTCATTGATGAAGGTTAAGGTGTCACTTTCAGTCATGAGAGTTGACGTATTATTTGTGACGCATGGTGGATCCGCCGAAGCAATGGCGACACATGTCCATAAACGTGTTTCTGAACGATTTACCCACCGAAACATAGATGAAAAAATTTACAGTTGAATTTAATTTACTCAAGAAATTGGTCCAGCGAGAAAAATCATCAATTTCATAAGTTGTGATGAATCCCATGCCGTCTAGCTGAGTGAGCAACATGGTAATGCATGCTGGGAGCCGAAGCAGGATGAAAATGTTCACCATGGCAATGGTTAGTTTGGTACCGTCCGTCCCGGCTAACTTATTCTTTGTTGATTTTATTGTGCCTTGTTCCTGTCGCATTCTTCTCCATCCTCGCAGGACAGCCACGTTGACAGGTATCAAAATGCCAAACAGTGGTATCAAGTGTATCACGAGCATAATGTAGACATAAAACCCTAAAAAATATGTGCTCGTTTTTCCATATTGTCGGATCATGAGCCAAGCTTCGTACACTTCTTCTTTCTCATTCCATACCCATTCAGTGTATCTTCTGCAAATCTTTGGCATAATAGAAATCAGAGAGAAGAAGAATGTCCCAATAACGGCCATCTTCGCATACCTGCGCGTGTCCATCGACTTTGCTTTCAGTGGCATACATATATGGATGTACCTGAAATAAAGTAATTTTGAATGACAAACCAGACCAACGGTGATGTGAAGCGTTAACATCAATGAAAAAAAACACTTATTTATTAATCTTTCATGGATATTGAAGAGGATACATAGTCTTACAACTTCGTCTATGACCTCACGACGACCAGAACGATCTCCAAATTTATTTGCACTTAGCAACTTCCGGATCGTTCCCATCCCGTCAAAGAACTGGAAGTTGTAAGACGCTATCTCATATTTAAATTAATCTCTAAAAATCACTGCAGGTAATTTCGTTAGTGATCAAATAATGAGTGTGTCCTATAGATAGAGCGCTTGGAATATTAACCCATTAACTCCTGAAACACCCGAGACAATAAAGAGCAAAAATTACCATCGGTCGAAAGCCTCACCGAAACCCCCTGCTCATTTTAAAAGATTTTTGCCACATCCACGCTGAGTTCGCGGATACCTCAGGAGCTAAAGGGCAAAGCTGTTTTCTGGTCCGGGGGTAGCAAAAGTGAAATTTACAGAGAAAAAAAATGTAGGGACTAGATTCCCGCGGAAATAGTGAACAGCAAGGAATTGATTTAAAGGCCTACGCCGTTCGTTGAATATTTGAAAGTTGTAGTTTGATTTGAAAATTTCAAATCGTGTGAATACGTACTGAATTTAAATTTCAACGATGCCGTTGTGTTGACATACATACACATACTATAAACACCAAAGTTTAGCAAATCGTTATGCATAATAACTGCACTAAGGCATTGTGTATAACGGCATTTCCATTTTTCGGGAACACCAGTTTTTACGAACGGCGTACCCCTCTAAGGGATCTAGACTTCCCGTCTTTCAATTGGTCGTCCAATTGCGAATACTGTATATGTAGAATACGTAAAGTTACTAGCATCATCGGCACTCGTTTTGCTTATACTAACTCTAGGAGAAAGGGCAGTGAGGGACAACATCATAGAATATCATTTGGCCGGCGGGAAAAACACGTTGAGATGAGTGCTCGTGATATTTGTCCTTACCTGTCTATGGATACTGTGACAACGACGTAAACATTCCACATATCCATAACATTGACGATTGGAAACATGAGAATGACATAGCTCTCGAAGGATTTATACACACCATTGAGGGGAACTCCCTTCACTTGAGCAATCACCCGATCCGGCACATCCAGTACAAATGAGAAGAAGATGTACATTATATCACAGACAGCCAAGGCCTGGAGTAAGAAATACGCCGACGACAACCTCTTTTGGCGCCTGAATACAGCTAAACAAAGCGCATTACCAATAATGCCAGGGATGGTAACGACAAGTCTTAAGGTTAGCATTAAAAACATCTCGTATTCAGAATATGGCTTGCGAAGCCCTCTGGTTGTCAAAGCAATATACAATTCTGTGGTATCCATGACGTCAGTGCTGATGCTCGTGTGTTACCTGTTTCCTAAGATGGAGGGGAGAATCAGGCAGGAATCATCGGTCCGCTGAGATTTCTCACATTAGTTTCACAGGTTTTGGTAGTTGTTTTTTTCGAAGATATCAGTAAGGGATCATATCCACTTTCATTTCGTTTCAAACGCTTTTCAAAACGAACCTAACACTAAACGAAACACAAAATGAAACTCAAACGATTTAGAAAACGTCTGTGGAACGGTTGTGGGGTGTTTTGTTTGCTCCAAGGAATAAATGCGTCGAACGAAAGTCAAACAAACATTAACGAACATCGTTTGAAACGAACTTCAATATTTATATTTATTCATTTATTGATGCTGAATAACGATTTATACAATTCGTTTACATTCCATGGTTCCAAATCTGAGGAGTCGCATTTTTGTCTAAGTGTCGGAGGTAATTTGTCTTGGGGTTAAATGATATAATTGCGCGAGCTTATTGATTGTGTGTCAACTTCTTCGAAACAAATTCATAGGAAATCGTCAATTTTTTATCATAAAATGCACATTCTATGTTAGTTGTGGTACATGTACATGAATATGATAAATAAAAAAAACGAGAATGTGACCGGTCCCCGTGACCGGCTCCCGCACCGGTTAGAATGCTCTCGACCGTTTGCTTATCCTCTGCATTGTAGTCGCGGGGCAGAATAGCAGTCTTGTCTTAACAGCTTTGATTAAAACATATATTGCAATAGATATATTGTCATAGTGTCACTGAAATGGTGGAGCTAGGTGTGTAGTAGTTGGATCAGTAAATGATGGTTTACCGGTGAAATCTTAGTGTTATCAGCAGTTCACTGATTGTTTTATCATTCACGTGACCAGTGTAAATCGCGCGCTGGATGATGTAAGAGCCTTTATGTCTTTTGGTATCATGTTGGTGCATGCAAATGAAATCGTGTTGATTCGGATCTACAAATAAGTGTGTGTGTGGGGGGGGGGGGGGGGGGTCACATGAACATTAAGCATCACTACTATACGCTGTTCTATATTCCTGTATGATTAGTTTCTACACTGATATTTGCCACTTCTGATTGAAAGTGCTCGGGGAGAAAGAATGCTAGGAGTGAAATCATAGGACTACTACATGTAACAAACATAAATCGACTAACTTAACCTTTTTCTTTGATTCAAAGAAGCCAAATTTTTTCGTTCAGAGTCAGCAAAAAAGATCGTTCATCTAATGATCATTTGCCGAGTCAGAGTCAGAGTCTTCTGAAAACGATCGTCTAATAATCACTTCATTGCCTTCCAGTGCCCATTTCCGAAAACCTAACTTCAGGACGAACAAAGCGATAACTTAACAAAACTCAAATCTTAACAGGCTTGGTGGTGATGCGATAGCCTCTTTACAAATCGGAAAATTATTTCCCTTTCTACAGGGTGGCCTAGAAAACTTTTCCCTCACACAATAGAGTTCTATTGTGGATGGGAAAACTTTCTGGGCCACCCTGTATATCAACGGTACTGCTTTTTTAAGACAGTAGCAACTTATAAATACTACAGGGTGGCCCAGAATTATTTTCCCTTGCACAAAAGAATTCTATTGTGTCCATTGTGTGAGGGAAAATAATTCTGGGCCACCCTGTCGAGGCGTTGTCAGGAACGAAATCAGCGCATCTAGCAACCCCTACATCCGAGGTCTACTTGATTAGCATTCAGAATGGCTGCACCACTAGACCCTGGATACAGGTTTACGTCATATCCAATCATATCGCTCGTCACCGCCAGAATCTGTGTGTGACGTAGCACGGCATGACCCGTCTATTCGGGCACAACGTGTCAGCACTGTTTCATCATGACCAAAACCGTTTGTAGCCGACCAAATAATTGTAAAATTGATCAGTTATCTCAGAGTGAATACAGATAAAGAAGCCTTGTACTTGAATATAAAAATGATTATCAAAAAGGATTTTGAAATAATATTTTCAGAGTCCTCGCGCGATTGGCCATTGTAAACACGTGCTTTTTCGGTTCTATTTTGCTCGGAGTGCTCGCATGGCTCGACTAAATGACGCAATTTTCTTTTAGCTGCTATTAATTTTTCATATCAGCATAAGTTTCATATAATAGCCCAATTTACGTTAATACATTACGTTTCTAGAGCCCTTGATCCCGATTCGGTTGATACGTTATCTTCCCTCAAGATCGTCCATTGTTCCCGACCGAAGCGTGAGCCTAATTCCTCAACCCCAAACACAATCCAGTCTGTGTCACCCTAGGTAGAGATTAATTACCAGTATATAAACTATGCTTAACATATATATCATTGTTTGGGTAGCTAGGACTACTCTGACTGGAAGGATGATTGATTTTTCAAAATAGTGACTTTGATGAACAAAACCTTTACAAAGATTGGGCCCATTTTGTTAGAACTTTGACTGACTGATTATTAGGTCTGTGGCGAGATGAATATATGAGCAGTTTTTGCAGTGAAATGTCTCATCTTACAAAAAAAGAGGATTTGTCAGCACTCTCTTTGCATTAATCTACAAAATATAGTGTTTCAATATTGGTCGAAGTCTTGCCTAAAAATTGATGAAACCACTGTCAGATTGATGACTTTGATTGCCTGAACAAGAAAGTAGTGAAAAGTCTCATTTTACAAAAAATAGGATTTGTGAACACTCTCTTTGCATAATATACAAATGGAGAGCTAGAAAAGTAAAGACGACATTCCTCTCTCACGCACATTCCCCTTTCATGGATCCTGTCAAAACTTCTCAAACCTATTCTACAATAAAGCGCAACCAACGGAGATTGTAATATAGTCAACATAGCAACACATAGTTGACATGTGACCCTCTTTTCTAGAATTGATGACATTTAACTTGGGATTAGATTCATGAGGATAAGCATTCTCAGTAAAATCCACTATTCCAGAACATTTGAAATTCCATTTAAAGCATAAATACTGTAAATTTTATAAATAATTTTAATTTCACATTTCCAAAATTACACTGTAGAACGGAAAAATTTCGCGTACAGTATATTTTCGCGAATTTCGCGAGTAGGTCAGGCTCGCGAAAATATTCTGCCGCAAAATCTCCTGCTTTTAGCTTGGAATCCATGTCATTGTTGCCATGTTTCAACAGAGGCACTGCATACAGCTTGGCCCAACGAAGGCCTATGTGTATATCTGGGGCTGGTCAAACTTTTGGTGCGAGCTTTTTAATGTGCTTTTATATATCTGTTTAACTGTATCAACTGTATTGTTCTCCTGTTTGGAGGTTTTAAATAAATAAATAAAAATAAAATATCCCGCGCAATTAGCACTTGTTATAATTACACCTAACTTAAACAATTTTTACTTAATTATTGCTCAAATTATGCCAAGTAGGGCGCATTTTACACTACAGTCCCCATACACTTAGCGCTTAGAGTCAAAATAGACAGTTTAAATTTTCTTGGAAAAAAATTCTTCACTCGCGAAAATATTCTGCCGCGAATATGCCCACCGTAAGGGATTTGCGAAAATGTTATGCCGCGCATATTTTACGCTCTAGAGTAACAACTGCGCACGGCAACTGAACACGTTTGAGTGATCAGTCTGGGTGCACAAAACACTGCGACTTTCTCGAGGCGGGGGTACGCTAACTGATCGGCAAAGCCGTGCCGCTTCTTCAAACGATGAGAATCAGGCCAGATCGACAAAAATGCCTTATTTAATAGCTCTAACATCGTTCATCTTCAGTCAATTTCAAATTTTAAAAGAGCTATTTGTGATAGAGATTGCTGGCGAACTGTCTCTTTCCCAAAAGCGACGCTGCACAATATTTCATCTTTTATTTCTTTTAATAGTGGGGAGGAAATATTCCCGAGATACACAAACTGAACGGCCAATCCCTCATAATCCGTAGGCAATCTTGATGAAATGGGTCCACCAAAAGGGCTAAAACGGGAGGGCCTTACGGAAAAATCATCAAGGGCAGAGAAACGTAATTAATGCATATCAGTATTTGTTTCCTATAATAGCCCAATTTACACAGTGCGGGTTCGATCCGGATCGAGACCGGTTTGGTTCAACACGCACCGTGTAAATGGGATTTTAACTAGACCGAATCGCCCTTAGCCGGCCTCAAGCGAATCAACCCCAGACTCGTCAAATAACGCAGCAGGTCGGTTCAGGAGAATTCGGCCGGTTAAGGCGGATTCGCGCTGTCGTATGAATGACCAGGTCGGTTTGAATCTGTGTGTGTTTTAGGCAACTGTCACATAGAAATGAACGATTCATTTTTCACGCCTCACGCGTGAGGCCATACGTGTCACACATGAGGCCTCACGCGTCATGATTCATCCGTCATTTTTTAGGGGATGTCACATACGGTTCACTTTGAACTCGTTCATTTGTCACTTGGCGTTTCCCGCGGACAGAAATGGACTCCGAGGACGAAATGTTGGCCATGTTGCTGTTAATGCAGAACGGCCGCAAAAGAAAGCGAAGGCAACATCGTACATTATGGTGTAGGGAACATTTCCTGGTCCGTATTTAGCTCGGAGAGGGCACAAGGTCATCTAGGGGGGGGGGGGGGGGGGGCGGGCAAATACTAAATTTCTCCATTTTTTCCCCAATTCTACACGAAAATCACCATTGTTTGAAATGCAGTACACCTGCTGACATGCAGTAAAATCGTGGAAAGGTGTGAGGTTTGCTTTCAACTGTGGGCTATCGTAAACAGTAAAAAAAGGTCTGAAACCATCGGATACTCACATATTCAAGTGATTTTGACAGCAGGCACCTCCTCTCTGCACCTAGTTCATGTCACAAAGAATTGGCCGTCCAATTCTTTGAGTCATTTATGACATTCATGAGTTCACGCATGAAATGACATGAATCGGCCGAAAATAAAAATGACTACAAAATCAGGCCCTATGTGACATGGTATATTGAAAATACCTGGGGAATTCTTCAGGTCATGAATGACCCGTGAAGCGTCACGCATGAGGCGTAAAAACGTGAGGTCTATGTGACAGTTGCCTTAGGCACCTATTCCATAGAGCTATACCCTATACTATACTATACGCGAACAATAGTTTCATGGTCATGCACCCTTTGTGAAGCCATTGTTCGCGTATAGTGTAGTATACCGTATACCTCTATGGGGAAGGTGCCTTATGTGCACGTCGTATAACGACGAGTCGTGTTGTGCATCTAACATGGGTGTATATACTCTACCCTCGTCTGTTTATGGGTACTTTCAAATTATGCAGGTAGGCCTCCAGGCCCAGCCCCTGCCGGTGTCATTCAGGTATGGAACTATTCTCGGCCATTGATGTGCATTCAACTGGCGCTGACCAAGGCATTTGTGGCAAGCGCTGGCCCTGTCATCATTCGCGATTTTTTACACAGCGTGCGCCAGAAATAATGAATCATTGCACTGTGAACTTCGGGCTCTATAGTCAAATTCATCAGTATTCTTCAACAATGAAGAGGACTTTAAAGACCTAATTTTCGGTAGCTTCCGAAGGGTCCTGCATGGTCCTGCCGACCGCTGAGCATCCAAGATGAGGCGATCGTCTGCGGTGCAAAGAAGAGCATTGCGCGGTTTTGCGGGTCATTCCGTTCACCATTTCGTTATGTGAGAACGTTACGTGACAAATTATTGACCTGGCCCGGCGGACGCGATGATCCTGTCAGTTTCTGTTAGGACGAACTTGTCACATTTTCTTCCCCAGACGGTCATGGCCATCCTGCACCATAAAACTGGGGGCCTATCTCCCTAATGTCACAAATTTGAAGATGGATCGTCAAGAACAAGAACCTCTGCCAAAACGACGCAGAAGTTATACCGTCACCGAGAAGATCTCCTATTTAAGGGATTTGGAAGCAGCTCTACTGGATGGGACTGTCGGAAGCATGCGTGATTTAGCCGCACATTACCGAATCCCCGTGCAGTGCACAATGCAGAAGTGGAACCTAAGAGAGCTGGAGGAGAAAGAAGAAGATGAAAGAGGAAAAGCTAGACACGTCAAAAACAAAGGCGTTGGCCTGTGGCCCACCGTCGAGGAACGATTACTCGATTGGTTTAGAGGCGTCCGGGACAAGAGGTTGGCTGTCGCTATTCAAGATATCCAGGAAAGAGCTGCATCCATTTTCGAAGACTGGTGGATGCATTGCCGCACGATGAAAGACAAGACCTTGTCGAGTCACGGCCAACCTTGCACGAATTTCATGCGTCGGGTGGGTGGGTGCACCAGTTTATGGAACGAAAGAAGATTTCCTTCAGGAAAACAAACAAAAACACGACAACTCTGCCCGCTGATGCCGCCATTCGAGTGCAGCAGTTCCGCGATAACGTCACCGATACCATCGAATGACTCGAAATTGCCATGAGATTTCTGTACAATATGGACCAAACGTTCGCTCTATTCGAACAACGCCCTTTGTACACTGCCAATGCTAAAGGGGCCAAAACTGTTGACGTTAGATCCTCGAGATCTAACACCAAACTCGGGTGCACCGTTACACTTGTCATCACCGCCACAGGGTGAAAACTGCAAGCTCATATCACGTTCCCACGTAGAGGATTTGTAAGACAACTTGCGGCCCTTGAAGACCAACAACTGCCAGCTAATGTAGTTGTAACTAATTCAACGACGGGATGGGTGAAACAGGAGACGGCAGAACATTGGTTCGACACGGTGTTTGAGCCTCATGTGACGGCTGAAGCAGCTGACCAATTCCTGCTCCTTGTAGATCGCTACAAAGTCCACCGGACGGAAGCCTTCGGTATGAGAGTGATTAACCTGGCAGGTGTTCTTGACTTCATTCCGGTGGGGTGCACTTCGCTCGTGCAGCCACTAGATTTAACTGTGATGAAATCCATGAAGAGCGAAATGAGAAAAGTCTGGAAGAGGTGGAAGAAAGACCACACAGACAACGAAGGACGTTGTCCACGCATTGAACTTCTAGATGTTGTTCGCATAGTGAGTCAGGCATGGGATACGGTACCGGTCGGAGTCGTCGAAAGCGGATTTGAAAGAGCCTTCCGACCTGTCCCCGTCGATGGAGAACCATTGCCTCTTCTTGACGAGGAGGAGGAAGGACTAGAATTCGAAAATGTAGATCGGGAGGAAATAGACATTATGTAGTAAGCCTTCATCAACTGGGATGTGATTGTGACTTCAGCCTTCGAGTAACTGCAGAGCAGGGACGTAGCTATCGTCCGGGGGGGGGCAAAAATCTTTTGCCACTTTCTTGCCAAGACTTGAATGAAAAACACTTTTTTGAGGGGCATTTGTCAACCCCCCCCCCCCCCCCCCCGCTAACTACGCTCCTGTGCGGTCTTGTGCCAATTTTGACTGTTCAAAAGAAGTGCAGAAGTGACGCGGTTCAAATTTGAGCGGTAAACAGTTCACTCACCTATCGTTGACTGCGTTACATGATTTTTGACACACCCTGTATGAAAGCACACTTCCAGTCTGACTTTTAATAGAACCACCTGTGCCTGGATTCCCGAATGGCCGCTTTTTCGTGGACTAAATACTGTTTCATAACCATGGTACGCCGCAAACCGCAAACGTTTACCGAGCCCGGCGAACCAGCAAACACAAATGGGCCTCTTTGTCAAACAAAATCCATGTAGTAATGTGGGAGGTACTACTGATGTTTAATGAGGTACCCATAAACGCCTTTGTTTTTGACGTGTCTAGTATTTCCTCTTCCATCTTCTTCTTTCTCCTCCAGCTCTCTTAGGTTCCACTTCTGCATTGTGCACTGCACGGGGATTCGGTAATGTGCGGCTAAATCACGCATGCTTCCGACAGTCCCATCCAGTAGAGCTGCTTCCAAATCCCTTAAATAGGATATCTTCTCGGTGACAGTATAACTTCTGCGTCGTTTTGGCAGAGGTTCTTGTTCTTGACGATCCATCTTCAAATTTGTGACATTAGGGAGATAGGCCCCCAGTTTTATGGTGACAGGATGGCCATGACCGTCTGGGGAAGAAAATGTGACAAGTTCGTCCTAACAGAAACTGACAGGATCATCGCGTCCGCCGGGCCAGGTCAATAATTTGTCACGTAACGTTCTCACATAACGAAATGGTGAACGGAATGACCCGCAAAACCGCGCAATGCTCTTCTTTGCACCGCAGACGATCGCCTCATCTTGGATGCTCAGCGGTCGGCAGGACCATGCAGGACCCTTCGGAAGCTACCATAAATTAGGTCTTTAAAGTCCTCTTCATTTTTTGAAGAATACTGATGATTTTGACTATAGAGCCCCAAGTTCACAGTACAATGATTCATTATTTCTGGCGCACGCTGTGTAAAAAATCGCGAATGATGACAGGGCCAGCGCTTGCCACAAATGCCTTGGTCAGCGCCAGTTGAATGCACATCAATGGCCGAGAATAGTTCCATACCTGAATGACACCGGCAGGGCCTGGGCCTGGAGGCCTACCCGCATAATTTTAAGTACCCATAAGCAGACGAGGGTAGAGTATGTAACCATGTGTATCCTATGATATCCATCAGTTAATAGGGACTGTAGCCTACAGTGAAAATGTTGCAACGGTAGTTCATAGACACTAGTTACATGTACATTTTGATATTCGAAGATTTGTCAAACTGGTCTATAAATTGTACGTGTAGTCAAAGCTGTGACAGGGTGGATGCAATGGCCGATAAAACACCGATTTTCTCAGTAGAACGTGAGCATGGTAGGCATTTTGATGCATTTTAAAACCGGCCAACTCCACCAACGGCCACGGTACGAACGAACTGGCCCCGATCCGGATCGAAGCTGGTTCAGCTAATTCGCACCATCTAAATAGGATTTCACTCCAGGTCAACTGACTTTGTCGGAACCGAACCTGGACTTTGCAAATCGTAAGAACTGACAAAAACCGTTAGACTTATGACCAAGTAATTGATATATTTGCGTTGTTAATGATATGATGAATATAACAAAAATTCTAAACGTGGGTACAACAGATAATGTATAGTAACAACCGTTCTGACGGCCGATCAGGGGGAGTTTACCGGCGATGAAGGATGGTATACGCACAACTACGGTAGATCGGTATGGACGTGATGCTGAGTCTACTCACCGACTAAGGAACGAACTGTTGCCAATGGCTATGTCCTCCCTGTGGAGCTCTTTTTCCCCTTCTGTATTAACGGAAATACTTAGCGAGAAAGAACGGTAATGACGCAGGCTAAATAGCTACATTTTTGTAATTAGAGCCGCTCTAGCTCGTGCTCTGCAGATCGAGTATCAGTTTAGTCGCAGTCAGTATGGATCTGATTAAGGCAGCAGTATGGTGTTTGTGTTAATTTCGGGAACGCTATATAGTTTTTTCAGCAGTCCTGAACGCACAGTTTGTTCAAAAAAAGGTTGTCGACTCATAGCATTAGGTCCGATAGGTGTTGATCGCAGTGTTTCCCCAATGGTCGGTTGCATTTTTGCTACACAAAAGTCCAAAAAGCCTGCCATAGTAATAACTAAATCAACTTTGAAATCGCCCATCATCAATACACGTGGCCGAGAAAACTTTTTCCCCACGAAGAGTATTTGAGTGTATGAAAACAATGTTTTATTGGCATCCCCGAAGAACTAGCATTGAATAAACTAGTACATGTATACGATTGATGAAATAAAATCCCTCTTTCTTCATAAATGAGTGGTCGTGTATATTAGTACATTGTATATTGCGTACGGGAACGACTTAATACATTCAGGGCAGTTTTTGAGTTGATTCCATTCGGAATTCCATTCGTGGGTGGCGGCACTTTAAGAGAATGTGCATGTGTGACGTCAAGCTGTTCCCTCTATTGCAAATGACACCAATTTTGAAATGCGTTTTGAAGGCGCTTTTCGAACATTGACCAATTGATGCTACACACCGCTGGAGATCGAGGCCGTGATCTCCTCTTTCTACGGCAACTCAGTTCATTTATGAGATGAGTACAAGTCAGTAATTAGTGCAGCATTAGCCCCAAACACTTAAGACCACCCCAAACCGAAAATGTCAAACCTGACTCCCAAATCAATAGACCGCGATTCTTTATTAAATTTCAGAGGTTAATATCCAAATATACTATATTTCTTCCATTGTACCAAACATCTTCGAGTCGGTTGTAATGTAACTCTGTTGTTATCTACTACCACTAGGCGAACGTTCATTTCTATTTCTGTCTTGAACCAATTAAATATGTCTAAGGGCCAATATTAATGCGCTGGAAATAACCGTCTACACACGAAGAAACCTCATCACACAGCACTGTTTCATACGTTATATAATTAAAAGGAGAAAATATTTCGGTCAAAGACTTGGAAGTTTTTGAATTTTTTTAATAGAAAAAAAGCATGAAAAGACGAACATGACAAATAGTTACGCAGATGTGCGATTTTAGCACATATAGATTCAATGGCGACCATTCCAAGCAGTAAGAGCAGGCCACCTGATTACACTACTATCGGTGTGTCGGTGGAGCATATCGGTCGGTGATAAGATTTAGCTCTCTAGTGAAGATTGCCGAAAATGTATGAAAGAAAACCAAACGGAATCAAACACATAACCGCAACAAAGCACCACACCACCAAGAATGTAATAACATCGCCAAATTCATCAACAAATAAACGTGAGCAAATCTATAATCAGTAAGTCTAATTGTTCGGAACAGTGCTAGAGAGTTTTCACAAAGCCCCCGAAACGTCCACGTGAATGCCTGTCCCATTGTTCGACTTCGTTATCAGGAGGTCATAAAATGAGATAGGCACGTAACTATGTGAACATGATGGTGCGGCGTGTACAGGGCAGTATTCTTTTCCATCGATTTTCAAAACAATCGATGACAAAATAAGCACACTCATGCAATATTTTATTTGAATACAATTATTGACGCCAGTTGTGTTGTTATTGATTAAATGTTGTATTGATCATGTCATCGCGATCTGTTGGATGTGTGTGCCAAAGCAGAACCATAACTTAAGGGACGCCAGGTCAGAGAGGTGACTTACATGCTCGTTAACCAGAACTTACTTCGTCTCATGATCAGTTGTTTGGTCCGGGATTTGGTCGACGAATGTTTAGATTAACCACGGCCTGCAGATCAGCGTATGTAATTTCTACAAAAATAGGGAGTTTGAGATCAGGGACTTATCACGGATCCTTATACGTATACGGATAGATATGTTCACAAAATCCGTCCTCTTTCTACATAGTTTTATCCGTATACGTATACGGATACTTGATAAGTCGCTGTTCTCAACCTCCCTAATGCATTTGAGATATTCGCTCGTGCCATGCAAATGCTGCATTTCGTCACAAACAAGGAGGCTCTTTGTCATACCAATGTATTTTGAATGTCACTTGACGATTAAATCCTCATTAATCCGTTACCGAAATGCGACATGTATGCTTGTCTTGATATCTTTCATGAAATGACGCGATTGGGTTCGCCAATTATGATATATTCCCTGAAGTTCCCCTTCTCGCCGAGAAGCAATCTATACTATAATGCGCGTTGTGGCCGCTAAATAGGAGGCGATTTTTGTTTCAAAATTGGGCCTCCGAAATACGTCGAATTCTTGCAACTTTTGGCTTCGTAGGTGTGGCTCATAAGTAAAAGTGTCACTGAGGGTGTCGTACGAATATCTTGGTGGTTTTGGAATAAATAACAACTTTGTGGAGATGACGTCAACTGGAGAGCTCCAAGTAATCTCTTCGCCGAGAAGTCCATCAGTAATCTCTCTGCATTATTACCGTCACGAAAATTGCCGAGCCACCTCCCACCTCCGCTATCAACCAATTAGATGTCCTGTTCAAATGGTCCCTTCCATGCGCGCATCATCAACTTATCAAAATCGACGTCACTGATGCCAGCATGCAAGATGCCGGCGCCCATATCTGAAGGAAAAATGAGACAAGACCACTAATGAATATTCATAGGTTGGAGGGTCCAGGCCTATCTATTAGACGAGTGCATGTTTTTTTACTCTCAAGTACATATTTGGAGAGGTATTGAAAAAATATTTGCTGTGGCAAGTCTACAGATATAAATAAATTGTTTGGTAAAAAAAATAATTTTGAATTTTGACAACCTGGCCATAGGGGGGTGGTTCAAATTTGGAGTGAAAATGGCCGAAATGGGTAAAAATGTCCACTTGTGTCAAACTTGTCAATTTAAAAAAAAAATTCCGTGGTCAATCACCAATTTAAATCGCACCAGTTACTCGCAAGACTAACCCGTATATCATATCCGAATTTCAGTTTCACAGCTCCACGCATTCTTTGATGGCGGGCATTTGAAATAACTGGAAATGGCTTGGAAAATCAATTGTGGTCTTGTCTCAAATGCTGCTTTTTCACCTCGAGACAGCCATTTATTCACAAATAGCTCATCTTAGGACACTATGTACCCAACGGGAGACAAGATTCACGCACACACCGGTAACTTAAACCATTCTGGCGCTAATCGCTGGCTGATATCGAGTAGGCCTACATCACCAGGCTGCCCCGTCGGTTTTCCGAGAATTGGTTTAGCATTGTGGACGCCTGTACATCATGTACATGGTTACATAGTTCCGTTTTCAAGAAGTATTACACTCATGAAAAGAAGTGTTACTCACAAACCAGCACCCCATTTACACCAAACCCACAACATACCAGCATCCACACAATCCGATTTTTATTCCTCGAACAGCCCGCGCCACGGGTATATGCTAGTATTGGTTAATGGAAGGACGACGCACATCATTGGGGGGGGGGGGGGGGGGGGTCTCCATTTCAAGCTCATAACACGTGAGTATAAGCAAGTTAAAATGATGGACTTTAGGTATCTTAATCGGATTAATTGGACGGTAGCAACAAAACGTTTGTTGAATTGATGCGTGCTAAGATGCTATATGTGCTTTATGTCAGTCATTTGCAATTGCAGCGTTTCAGACATACATATTTTTCATGTATACGTGTAATTTAAAAAGTTAAGTTAAAGTACTATAATACATCCATCAATCCACTGAAAATCTATGTATAAATTATTCATAAAAAATAAAGGATCCAGTAAGGTTGTCATTTACAACACCTATAGAGATTCTATACACAATTTGATTCTATAATTTTCTTTAAAGATTTGCTACGGAGAGTTTTGTCGGTGGATCATTTGCACTGACACCATCAATATCTCGAGAAAGCAGGTCGTCCGATAGAGAGTTCTATTGGTTTAGTTCTCGTAGACCGTGTAATTGCAATTCTTGACAAATAAGGATTATTGCACGTCCTGACAAACATGGACATAGCTTCAGCAAATTTAGTATTTTCCTCATTCCATTTCATGACAATGCACATTAGCGGAACCGATAATAACTTAACTTATGCAATCTTGCGAGTTCAGTCGATTCTTCGATGTGGCGTAGCATGCTCGAATATTCAGAGGTGTATTGCCTTTTCCATCACCTACATGATCGATCATGATGGCCATGATCAGAAGGGAACCTGTCATCTGCACAAGGATGCTGCTACCAAGCGCTGGAATTGCCATGACTGGAAAACAAGACATCGGCTTTGGAAAAAGCAGGTAGCCAATATTTTCAGTTTTCACATATTTGCAACCTATTTTGCAATAAGGACATATTTTCTGTTGCTGTGTGGACAACACGTTAAACGCTGGTACGGTGGTGCTCTCGATCCGTCGTCGGTCAGGTTTTGTTTCCTTCTCTGTCCTTTTGTTTGCATGATCGACTGACGAGCCCGTGTACTGCACGGTTTGGTAATACATGTAGTTCTTAGACTGATTGAATGCCAGGGCAAATGAGATAGGTACGTAACTATGCGAACATGATGGTGCGGCGTGTACAGGGCAGTATTCTTTTCCATCGATTTTCAAAACAATCGATGACAAAATAAGCACACTCATCAAAAATACCATTGGAGATGGGGAATATGCTCGTGTGACCTAAATGTGGAATACGGATGATACAGTGAAATCAAACTGGAAAAACGACTATGAAACTTTTCTACCGATGTCGCAATTGAAAAAAAAAAATTCTCGTTCGAATTCACGATGTAAGTCAACTGAGGAATGAAGTTAACGCCTACACTTCAACTTGGTGAATTACAGTCGTCTGGTAAAAAATCTACAGTGATAAATTACGTGTACCTGCACAAAATTACTTTTTAATTCCATACATGTGCTTTGGGCGTGCGTAATAAAGTCGTGTTCCAAGTCGTGGACTGGAACTTTGATAACCACTTCGTTGTAGCTATATTTTGCACCGATCGAATTTGGAATTTCAAAAAACTTTACTGCAGATGGAACATCACTATAAAAACTTTCGTCGATTAACTGAATATACATGTATTACTAAATAACTGTTGATGTAATTACACCTCCGAGATAAAGTCGGGGCAAGTGTTCGAACGTGCAAAATCCTATTTATCGGAAACAGCCTACAAAAACAGTGAGAATATCGATGTTTATGGAGCATTACAAGTACATGTATTTGTTTTATATGTATCAAATCGTTCAAACCTCAATTAATATCAAACAAATTAGGAAAAAAAAATGCATGAAAACAAGACCTGCATTATTTTTTAACGGACCATTTCCACATCAGCTGTGTAGAAAAGAAGACAAAACGTGGCAAATTTACAAGTAATTTTCATATATTGAATATCGATAATCTCATATTTACTGTTTAATAAATGCGTGTTCAATTACTAAGCGAGAGTAAGCGCCAGTGTTGTTTTTGTTACTTGCGCCTCATCTCGCGCTTGGCCGAAGCGAGCGATCCTCGGATTGGGTTATTTCGGCTAAAATAGGAAAAGCCACGGGCCAAAAAAATCGAGGGTCAAAAATTTTTAAATGGTTTCATACGGTGAGAATGTTTCCTTGGAGTGGACCATTCGATGCAAATTTCAGAAGCACAAGAACAGGGGAAAAACCTGTCTATATCTCGCTTAGATTGGTATAAAATATTAAACGTTCGGTTTGTTCTTAAACTTCAGTATATTAAAAGCCTCAAATGGATGCACTACTCTCTCATGTCTGAAGCTGACAGAGTTAAATCACTTAATATGGATATGGATATGGTTATGAATCTCTAAAAAATT
Organism: Lineus longissimus; assembly: GCF_910592395.1. Classification (NCBI taxonomy): domain Eukaryota; kingdom Metazoa; phylum Nemertea; class Pilidiophora; order Heteronemertea; family Lineidae; genus Lineus; species Lineus longissimus. The sequence goes on along the minus strand of NC_088323.1, from coordinate 8,340,774 downwards.
ATCAGTCAGAACAAACTCCATTTAATACCATCTTAGCAAAACCGTACGGGCATAATTCATCCACGTCGATTATCTTTCGTGATAATTTCTTCTAAAAATTTGGACACTCTCCAATTGTGTCTTTGCTAGGATCTTATATCATTGCCGTTGAGGTTCATTGGTCGAAGGCTGTCACCAACATCGTTTATGACCCAACGAAGAGTTACAAGTTTAGTTCTAAGAAACACGCAAAATTTGTTTTTATGATAAATTTTGGGGCATGCCTTGAACAATCTGATGTGGAAGCTGGTACATTATTGATGACCTTACATGCCAAGTGTGTCTCATATTATATTCTTTCTGTTGGTGCGAACGTAACAATAATTTGGCTGGCCAAAATTTCCTGCTAGTAAGCAATTGATTGCACAAGCATTTATTGAGTGATCGAGAAGACGAAAACGTGTAGTGGGTTAAAACTGCACTGCATGAAAAAAAAACTCCAATTAGCTTAGTAAAGGAAACCATTTAAAAATATCAATATTAGGGAGTTTTAAACGGGTCGGTAAAAGCTCTTGATAAATATTAGTTCACATTCAAAAATGTGAGCAGTTTCGAGGTACTCAATTTTACTTTTATCCCGTAAATTGCATATGTTCACTATTTAGCATTTTTGTATCATACAAACTGAATCAGACCATTAACCAAGATCCTAACCGGCTTCAAACATTCCATAGTATTTTTTGGTCTCTATCATGACAGAACCTCTTTTAGAATGTGAGAATACAAATATTGCACAGTTCCGATCCGAGGGGATCCATGGTGCAATTTCAAACAACCTCAAAAATGTCTTAAATGATTCTTTGACCCCTAGAGCTTACTGTAGTTTGACACCAAAATATTCATTCTAAATGTCAAGTATATGACCTCTAGAACTTATGGCTAGATACCAAAATCGTCAGCCTAAATGTATGTTTGATAAGCACTGAGTTATGGCCAACAACTGAATTTGGGGGTCTACATGGCGCCATCTTGGATTTCCCACGATGCAATTCCGAACCACCTCAAAAATAGTCTTAAAAGACCCCCCAGAACCTGTATCTTAACACCAAAATATCCATCCTATGTCAAGTATGGAGTGAGATATAGCCCAACATATGATGTGGTGGCCATCTTGTTTTTGATGTCACATTTTGACCCTTTCTGAGGCCTTAAACTTCCCAAACATTTGTCTTGCGATTTACAAGATTTTATGCGAAAACAGCATAAAAAAATTTCTATCAATTTTTGGCAGGCAGGGTGCTATTTTGACCCCATCATGCCAGAAAATCCAGATTTCCCTTTAATTTTCAGATTTGTGACCTTCAAATTACAGGTCATAGGGCACCCAATTGACATACCCCATGCATGCTACTTATTGAATCATCAGGGCTTCGAAAGAGTCGATTCCAGCATTGTTGCACTTCGAGATATAACTCTCGTTTGAGGTCATCTTTTAAGTGAACACTTGTATCTCTGTGAGTGCTAGATTTTGGGCTTTACCCATTTTTGGGACCTTTTGACCTCTGCTGACCTTGAAGGTCATCTAATCAAATTTCCCCATCCTGTAGCATACATTAAGACAATGATAATGAGTGGTTGTAAGTAGTCATAGAATCTTCCACCGCTGAGCTGTAGCCAATTTAATTTCGCCTACCTCCCCCCCCCCACCCAAAAAAAGGTTTCGGTGATGCCGTCCCTCTATCACAAAAACGTGTATGGAGAAGATGCGCAATTGAGTTCATCCGTCCACTAACAGTTTTCAGGTGTACAAGTCACCCCCTGACATGGTCCAAGTGTCAAAAAAGTACTCTTGGGGTGTCACATTAAAAGTGAACTTGTCACCATTGGGACCCAGATAATTTTCGGAGGATTTTCACTTTATCCCTCTCGGTATGACCTTTTGACCTTTGATGACGTTATCGATGACGTAAGCCAATCAGGATTGATATCATCAGATAGTATTTACCCAGATAGCTAAGAATGAGTATATTGTGGAAACAGTAGTATTGCACCAAAAAGAGAAAGTGTTTCCCCTACCCCTATTTTTGGGGCATCAGCCGTCCGGAAACAAAAAGTAGAAAAAATAAAAGTAAAATTGTTCATATTTCGCAATTGCCATTAAAAAATTGATAACCAAGGTGAGATACAGGATTGATCAAACGACTAAGTATAAGAAAAACCTCTGAGTTGACCTCCGACCATAAATATTCACATTGTTTAGCCTTGGCTCCACTACTAACTGTTATGCTCTTTCGTCTGTATCATGGCAGAACCTCTTTGACTTTTTCCTGAAAGGTCAGATTTCTCGAAAATCTGTGAAAAATGATATATATATATAGTTTATTTATCGTACTCTTGTACATTTTACAGTATTGTGCATTGTGCGCTTACAAGAAAAGGTGCATTGAACAAGACAAGAACGTAAAAACAAAATACATGTATCAAAGTCTATTTATGAAAGAAAAATTCTCATGGATCCTCTGCCCCGGGGGGGGGGGGCAAAGGTCAACTTATCATTCGCATGCTAGATGCGTAATAGCATCTGACAGCTCATCTCTATCAAAGAGGTGATAGTCACCCCTGTCTCTCATCAGTATAAGATCCCTGATCACACTGCCTATGTCATTCGTTTCGATATCACCAACTTTGTTACCCCTTCTAATAAGGTTGTCCCTATCGGTCCCTATCTTCTCACATAGTACATTGATGTTTCCCCCGACGGAGGAACTACTTCCGTAAATGACTAATTTCGCAGACAGTTCAACCAGTTCATTATTACTTCTCAGAGCAGTCTTAAAAAATTTTAAAAACCTGCTGTGCATCTGAAATTCCGGATTGATATCCCGGCATATAGTAGGCAACAAATTTGAGTGTGCCCGATACGGTAATTTGAATAGTTTCCTTATACATTTCCTCCAGGTCGTAAGCAGTCTATCCATGTGCCTAGAAGAAAAATCCCACAGTACGCTGCCGTATAAACACATGACATATGTTTTGAACAGGCGATATTTTACATCAATGTCGCAATGACCAAATGCAGAGACAAGTGCATCAGTTCGGGCAATCATGTTTCCAATAGCTTGATCAATAAGTGTCTGCTCGGCGTGGGGGCCTATGATATGGCCCAGGTGATTTGCTATATCTTCTACCTCAAGTCTGTTGTTTTGCCACCTTAAAAAAGTATCGGCTGCTTCTTTTCCAAACAATAGGAAGTGTGTTTTAATGACATTGAACAATAATCTATACTCCTCGGAATATCTATCACAAATCTTAAGCATTTCCTGCATGCCATGTCTAGTGGGGCACAATAGAACTACACCATCGGCGTACGCCAATGCCCCTACAAATTGTTGGCCAATATAACATCCGTAACACGACCGTTTCAAGTCCAGTAGCATTTCATCCGAGTAAATGCAGAATAAAATAGGGGACATTACTCCACCCTGCTTTATACCATTTTTTACATTAATTACCCTACTTGGAGTGTCCTTCCATTTTACTTGGACATATTGACACGTGTACAGCGTTGCCAGAAATTTCACAATCAGTGGACAACATTTCTTTTTTACTAACAAGTTGAACAGCCTGGTGTATTCAATCCTGTCGAATGCACGACTGGCATCTAATAACGTCACGTAAACATTACTTCCATGCGATAGATAATAATCAATAACTTCTTTGAGCACAAATGTACACTGGGTGCTAGAACTCTTTTTCTTAAACCCAAATTGCAGATCAGATGTGCAAAAACCTGAGGGCATTTTTCCATAATGATGTGGTCTAACACCATACATAAGACACTACTTAATGCGATTCCTCTATAGTTATCAGAATCGTTAATAGACTTTCTCTTGTTCTTGGGGATAGGAATTATAATCGACCTTTTGAACGCCTCTGGTATGTAAGAATGGGACAACATGAGCGTGAAAAGCTCCGCTAGCTTCTTGTCGAGTACCTCTGTACCATGTATCAAATGGTCACTAAATAGAGTCTTCCCACCATCATGTTTTCCTTTGTTCAGTTTGAAAATTGCAGATCGAACTTCAACTGCTGAGATAGTGTGGCTAATGCACCCACATCTGTTAGTTTCACATCTAGAGTCTATGTCGTTGTCCAAGTCTTTAATTATATCACTCATCTGATCCTCGTCGTAACCAACCGATGAATATAAAGTCTCATATTTAACAGCAAACCTATCCGCGATGGATCTGTCATCCATAGCATCATCAATTCTCACCGCGTAGGTCTGTTTCTTCTTTTTTCCCCTATTGATCAACTTCCAGAAGTCGCTGTCATTCTTTTCCAGGTATGCCATTGCTATTCTATTACTCTCAGCTACCTTATTCTCCTTTTTGGAGAGTTTGACGGCATGGTGGTATCTCGCCCTTAGTCGTTTTACGGATCTCGAATACGACCCCTTGCCTTTGCGACCCCCCAGCCTTCCAGATGTTGTGCCAAAGCAGCGCCCTTTCTCTAAGTTCTCTAATGTTTTCGTTCCACCCTGGAAAAGGTTTCCGACCTTTTGCCTGAGCATTGACCTGACTAGGAAAACATTCTTCCCCTGCAGTTAAACATGCACTAATGATATCATTGTGTAAAGCCTCGATCCCTTCCTTGTGGTCATTACATTTGAATATATTACAATAGTCGCGTGCCGTTCTTTCAATGGCGTTCACCTCCCTGTCTAGATTAAACTTATATTGCACAATGTCTTCTGGGGCGAGTGAGTCCCATTTAGGCACATTTCCTCGGGCACCGGCTGACTGCCCTTCATTATAAACATGTTCAATCTGCATGTTAAACTCGACAGAAAGTGGCGAGTGATCTGAAAAGTTATCAACATCGTGAGTCACTCTATGGTCAGATATGTCCCCCAGAAGATTCTCTGTGATATAGAAATGGTCTAACACTGACCTGCTGTTGTTTATCTTACTCTCGAATGTAAAATCAATCTCACCAAAATCGCTGATAGTCTTCAGTGACTCTGACTGCAGGAATATCTCAAGTTGTTGAGTCGTGTTCAGATGCGTTCTGACCCAATCTACATTAAAATCTCCTCCCAGAATTATTCGGTCAATATCTTGTTGAGCAAACAGAGCATTCAATTCTTGTAAAGTGTCTTCGTACTCGGTGGGGTTATCGACGCCTGGCATATATACATTGCACATAAGTATTTTTACCGAGTCAGTTAATTCTACAACAATGGCGCAAAACCGGTTCGTTTTGAAAGTAACTGGCGAGATTACATGCCTGATACTAGTCTTCCAGAGGATGGCAGTGCCACCATAAGGCCTGCCCCTCGTTATAACGCCAGGCTCCATCCCAGATACCGCGTGGGCATTGCATTCGGGAAATCTACTGGTCAACACATCAAAAAGTTCGCACTCGTGAAGCCAGTGTTCTTGCACAAATATAAAATCGTATTTGTCCGAAAGGATTGTCAGGTATTCAACTCTCCCAGTACCAAGTCCCTGAGCGTTGTAACTGGTGATGGAAAGTGGAAGTCTATTGCCGAACGACTGTGCCATGATTGGGAATAGGATACAAGTAAGAATGAAGTAATACGTTAGAGGGCTCTTGTTCATATAACGGATTCTTTTGTGGCGCGATCCCGAGACGGGACGATATATTTTCTTACCATTACTCCTTCAGGCCACGTGTCCTCACTCATTAGCTTTGGAAAGTCCGACTTCCCCACCGTCACTCTAAACGAGCAAAAAGCTGCGTCACAGTGCGAGAGCATTTTAACCGCGCGCACTTTGATATTCTGCTCCGACACGTAATCCTCTATGTCCGCTTCGAGAGTTCCCTTGTTTATCCTATAGACGAAAGCGTCCCTTGCTGGTTCCGGACCAGCCTTTAATTTGTCGTGCGATTTTCCGCTGCCAGTAATGGCCTTGCGCCTTTTGGCCTCGCGTTTCTTTCTTTTCAGTAATTCATGTATGCCTGGTTCGAAACCGTCACTGTCACAACCCACATAGTCCGATGCTAGCGACTGCATGCTATCAGCACCCTTAGGGGGCCCGGTGGCCTCCTTCCTCTTGATGAGTGATGTTCCTTAGAAAGGAAAGAGTTGTATTTCGCGGGCTGCTCAGTAACTTCCGCGTACGAAGGTATATCTTTAACTAGCGTTCCCTCCGATCTGTTGGACGTGGTACTCCTGGACATTCCACGGGCACCTCCCCTCCGACCGTTATGCCCCCTCGTTACAGGAGAAGTATTGCACGATGTCGATGCGTATATTGACTGGAATGAAGTTGGAGGCCCACTCGATCCCGTGACCACACTCTGCGAGGAATCCTCTCTGTCTGCCGTCAGCGTATCCATTGCTTCCTCCTCTACAGTCTCCTTGTTTTCATCTTCGCCACGAGTCGCCAAGTTCAATATCTCGAGAGAGTTCTTCTTCACAACACACTGAACTTCAGTTATTCTATGCTCAAGCTTGGCCAGTCTGTCGACCAACGAGATGTTATTTAGCTCCTCTGGATGAGCTCTGGGTATCTTTCCTAGATCGCTCGCTGCAATCACGAAGTTAGGTAATTTGTCAGCGGCGTCTAGCTTACGAATAGCCATCACATTATCAGCCGCATTTGCTGCCTCTTCTGTTCTATTAACAGAGGCTTTCCTGTTCTCCTTTTTGCCTAATGTATTTGAGTCACCAATCTCCCACAGCTTGTTTTTTGCGTGTAGGATGATATTTCCAGAGAAGAACGTTGATACCGCCTTTTTTACCGCGTCATAAGTCCCCGAGTTGATCGCGAATGCAACATACGCCAGTAGCGGATCACACACCGTCTGCCTGTCGTATTCACTGTATTCACCCGTACTGCACTCATTGAGTTCATCGCCTTGTACGTCCTTATCAACATTTTCCTCCTCATCAACATCTCCGTCAACCTTCGAAATCTTATGATCTGGGCTCGTCTTGCCATCTGGCGTTAGATTATCGAATGTTCTTTTAATCGTCACTCCACTAAACGCCGGTGAACCGCAGTTGTCCAATGGTTGTTGACTCATTGTCACACCTTTGGCATGCGATCATGCGTGACGAAACAGAGCTGCGTGTACATGTATGTATGTCCCTGACGAACTTGTAAATGTACAATGCACATACGAGTCAACAGCTCTTATTCAGAGAAAGTTTCTCGATAACTCGACGAAGGAATAAAACCTCCGATACTACGATGCACCACTCGAGTCTACTGCTATTACTTATTCGTATCCGATGTTTCTCAGCATACTACCATCTATCATTCGGCAGAAAAAGACGGATTTTTGCAGAGCAAAATCAGAGCTGCCGCCATATTTTTTGACATTAAATAAAATAAAATAGGACTTCCCAAATAGGTCTTTAAAGATCAAAGGTATATGTCGAATGGGGTTAATGAGATGTGAGCCAAACACTCAGAGTGACCCAAAGTGCCAGTACACTCTGAGTGTTTGGCTCACACCTCATTAACCGCATGATCAGCATATGCCGAGTTAGAGAAACCGTTATGATATCGGGAAATGCCTCCTGCTAGTGTATCTTGATTATATCAACCCGTTGTTGACTCATTCGGGATACCTTGTAATATCTAAAAAGCAGTACAATGAGCTCTACTTACCCATGCTTTCAAGAGAGAGCGGGAATATTCCATGACCCAAAATCCCATCGCATGTAATGCTGAATTAACTTTCTGTTTGTTGGGAACACTTAATTCAGAAATCATGTTATATCTTCACTTTCAACCGAAACGACAAACTAGCAGAAGGGAAACTATCGGTCGTACCGTAATGCAAGGATCTATGGTCAGTTCCCACCGTGGACGGAATCAGTCTTTTACCACACAGGGCTAAGAGTCATAGTCACACTGGCTCTTTTTCATTACTCCATTAGTCCTTATCGTAATGTCTACGTATTCAGCCAAGACGATAGAAGCGGATATTTTAAAATGATATCTCATTTTCATTTCAACGAGCTCACATACATTGCCGGCGAATATGGCGATGACGTCATAGGTGTAACCACTCGTCTTGGACGAAATTCTGTCTATGAAAAACTTCGAGCATTTCAGTTTGATTTAAAAGGACATGGTCATAGCCGAGAGTTGATTCTACCGTATCGTAAACTAAAAAAAAGCCTTGGTCCCGAAAAATCGAGGTTCGAGTATTTCAAATTGGTTTCCTGTGGCAAAAATGTTTTCTTAGAGTTGACTTATCGATGCGAATCTCAGAAACACAAAGGAAGGGGTAAAGCCTCGTTCATATCTTGGTTAGATTGGTATGCAATTGTTGACTTCTGGTTCGTTCTTAAACTTCAGTATGTTAAAAGTCTAAAAGGGATGCGCTACACACCTATTTCTGATGCTGACAAAATGCATTCACTTGATAAAGATAATATCATGTTAACCAATATAAAATGTGATCTAGATGGTTATCTCTATAAATCATCAGGCAGCGCGCACTCAATCTCCATCTTGGAGAAACCGTACAAGTACAATAAATCCACATCGATTATCTTTCGTGATAATTTCATCAGAAAATTGGGAGACGCTCCAATTGTGTCTTTGCTCGGATCTTATAATATTGTCGTTGAGGTTCATCGGTCGAAGGTTGTCACCAATATTGTTTATGACCTTAAGGAAACCTATAAGCTTCATTCTAAGAAACATGCTAAATTTATTTTTATGCTAAACTTGGGGCCATGCCTTGAACAATCTCATGTGAAAGTTAGGCCTACGTTATTAATGACCTTAGATGCCCAGTTTGTCTCTATTTATATGCTTATTGTTGATGCGAATGAAAGAATAATCGCCTGGCCAAAATTTGCTTCTAGTAAGCAGTTGACTGCGAAATTATTTATTGTGTGAAGAAAAAAAAAGTATACGGATGGGCCTATATTTCTCTCTAATGGTAATTTACTAATTTACGAATCTGGTTTAACTCTTCACATCTAAGCTGGACTAGAACATCGGTGCATTCCACCTTTAAAAAGTATGCAAGATTTTGTTGCATGAAGAAATTCATTGATGTTTTGGCTGATAGGACTTTTCATACTCCACGATGTGTTATAGGTGAATTTACACACGCGATAAGCTTTTATTAATGCTCATCCACAACCCTGAAATGTGACAGCAATCATAGGCCTCGGTTTTCAGTGGTCCGCTGATTTGCGCATATTATTTCGAAACGCACTCCAGTGGGCTCGTGTCGTTAATAGTTAACAAACTGACTTGAATGATAAAGTTTCAAAATGACAAGCAGTTTTTCTCCACTTTTGTAAAACAGTGTTCAAATTTTGAAAATGGAAATGTCCTGTTAACCAACTGGATCTTGTCCGTATTAACGGTGGATTTTGGGGTGTTCAAGTAGATTTCCGCAAAATTTCCGAAATAGAGAAATTATGTGGAGTAAAAGCTATACTTTGTTAATCATATGCATGATTATATTTTTTAAATAATCGGCGGTTATACGGACATGCGCTGGGAATGGCTGCGTCCTTTCCAACAGATATTGCTTTGATGCGACATTGCATGTTGACATAAAATTAATCAATGTTATATTTTGACCTTCCAAAAAGTCATTTTTCTGGGTAATCCAGAAATACGATCGAGTTATATAGGGGGAAAGTTCACTTAGATGCTTCATACGTAACTTTCTGTACCATTTTTTTTTCTGAATCATTGTCATCAATGAATTATCACGAGTTGAAGTTGGGCCATTTTGCGGCACATGGGTATAGCTCGACCACAATACTTGAACTGGTAAATTTCTCTGTATGTCTACCTCCGCCTTACCGCTGGATGGAATATCCTAATTTTTCGTATGTGCATGTAGCTTTTACCCATGAAACCACCCAGCTACGTCTCCAATCCATATTTAGCGCAAAATATGTTTTGCGTGTGTTTTTTTGTATGAACATCGTGAGATCGTGTGGTTTTTTGTATGAATAGCTGGCCAGGCTGACATGCTAAACAATAGACGGTGCCGCCATCTAAGCCCGGCACCTGAGTTATAAAAGCAAGATTCCCCGAGGAGCTCTATGAATTCTGGTGGTCTAGTGCACTGGCCTTAAATGCCAGCGACGCGAGTTCGAAACCCGCAGCGGTCAAATTTTCTTTCCTTATTTTTTCCGTGATTCTTATCGTTTTTAAGTGAATATACACATATATTAGTTAATCGCACTTTCTGTAATAAGCACAAACTTGCAAAATATGGCTGTTCTGATCGCGCAGATTTGTTTTACTTTATACGTACTGTTAAATTTAATTTGAGGATAATTTTACTTTAAAAACGAAGAAACCGACAAAGCCAGGCCGACATGACACGCGCGCGCCGCCTGTTATCAGTTTAATAAACTAATGTAAAATAGATTCCCAGCAACGACCAACACCAATATATACGCCAAGTGGTTACTACAACTCCAAAACGGACAACTTAAGTACATATACAATATAACGGCAACTACGTAGTCCCACCATGTTCACAGATTCTGTTCAAATCCCATCGGAATGTCATATCATACTAGAAAACGCCAAGATTGTCAATGCAGTCTTTACAGATTTGTCGCGGGGATTTGATCGGACATATAGGCCTACTCCAAAACAATCGCCAACACACGACTTGATCCTCAACATCAACGACGTGCTCATAAGTAAGTTGCAGGGCTCCACCAAAACGTATTTGAGTGCATAAAGGCCAGTTTCTGATGATGAAAAGTTACAGGACAATTATCCCATTGGATTTCATACATGTTCAATGACTGCGACGGCATGCCAACCGTTCGTCTAGTCTCATCTTCACATTGGGTGTATTGGTTATGCTTCTCCAAACCTTGACATCCCAAAAGGACTCTACGTGTATATGGAACACGCTTTTAAACTTTTGGTTAAATTTTCAGGGAGAAGTTGTTTCAGTTAAAAGTATCTAATCAGCATATTATGTTTTAAATAGCCAGTACCGGTATACAGTACCTACTTGTATAATTTGCGGCAGCCGCGGCCTCGTAAATTTTGTAAGTCCATATTAGGGTTGATACAGTTGGAGTGAGTGTTTCTAGAAGAACGGCCGATTATGAAAGTCGTAATATATCCTGAAGATAGCCTGTTATGAATGTCTGTGGTTTTTATTAGGTTATGGAATTATTGGTTATTCTTTTGACGGGATTTCACGATGTAACTGTCGCTTCTAATACACATGAGGTATTAATTTGACCGTGAACACGATGGGCGTGGTTACTTTCACAATTCTATGAAATTGAGATGTGACAGTGTCAAAAAGTATTCTCTCCTAAGAAGAGTTTTAGCCATGAAACATAAATGATGTCAGTAATTTAATCAATAAAGTTGGTTCTTCTAAAAGTCCTTGGTCCTGTCCAATGACTGCTTCTAAATGGGAACGACAGTCGTTTCATGTAATTTGCTCCAAACGAGGCTCGAAAGATGATCGCATACCATTTTGTTAAAAAAATTGCTCGAGAGTATATTATAGTAATGGGGACAACCAAAGCGCCTAGGTCTTCCCCATTAACAATTGTCCATGATTGTTAACTGTGTTTCGGCAAACGTTCAACCGAAATGTCACACCGCCCAAGCATAGACGTGGCCACATTCCCCAGCCTGAATACTTCCCTACGCAACAACTTATGTCATATATGAGTGGTCCTTTGACACCCTGCTATGAAGGGCTTTATGGTGGTGCTATTCCTACTTACCCACTGGAAATACTAGAACTTGAAAAATTTAGGGCTGGTTAGGCCGTGGCAAATTATACAAGTTACAACAAGTTACAAATTATACGGGCAATTGCTAGTAATTCATGATGTTGGGAAAGTTGAAATTGAAAGAATGTGTTTGGAGGTTTCAGCTTGCATCTTCTTCCTTTTCAAAGTCTTTGAGTTTGATATGTTAGCACACCCTGTTGTCCAAGTTTCATTACATAACGGCTACACGACTGCTATTTCTATGATCCAGGTTAGATTGCATATAGGATAGCATTCTTGATGCTCACCTGAACATGGTAGTTGATAAATGCTGGACTCAAGATTTCGGATTCTAGATGCTGGACGCTGGATTTGGCATCATCGGATTGCATAGCCTGGATTCAATCAACCTTGCCTCCCGTTCATGGCATGATTTTAACTTAGGTCTCACTAGCCGGTGCGGAGGCCTGGCCTACCTGCCTCCAAAAATGATGCGACTTCATTTCATACATACCCCTGTTCCAGCAGGTTATGACTTTTGAACACCCACTTGCCTGGTTTTCCAGCCACTGTCTAATCGTGAAAAGTGTGACAACAGTCGCTGTTGTATGCACCGAGCGTTATCCGTGAGTTATATGAAAAAAATAAATAAATAAAAAGATGTATTTGGCATAAAGAATACACAAAACATATCCAACTTTTATCCCCGTTATAAGGATTTCATTATGGTCGCTCTCCAAGGTAGCAATACTTTTTTTAATGTTTACTTATCCATACCTTGCATGTATTGTATTGTATTCTTTATGCCAAAATACATCTTTTTTATCTAGATATTTTTTTCATATAACTCACGGATAATGCTCGGTGCATACTACAACGACTGTTGTACTGCGCATGTTTTTCAAGCTTAGACAGTGGCGCCTCTGTCGGGAAAACCGGGAAAGTGGGTGTTCAAAAGTCATAACTGTTCCAGCGGCTGTAGACCTGGCAGTATCTCACTCTCACTTTGACTCTCACACAAACCTATGCGTTCTGAATATCTTGTCACTTGTAGAATACATCTGGCCAAGTTTCAATGTCGTCTCGACATACAGTCATGCATAGACTGATGCAGCTCAATGCATGAGACATCATGTATGTCAACACAGAATTTGAAAAATTCCACCTTTATGCCTTGTAACTTCAATATTAACGATGGTGAAAACAAATTTTCATACACATCACATTTCTACGCATCACCTTGAGAAAGCCAAATGACAACTATTTCTATATTTTATATGAATATAGGCTGTCGTTGTTGCTTTTGTTTGAGATTTTTTCCCTCGAAATTTTACCTTGAGAACATGTGCAATCTCACAGGAACCAGTCTATGTCAACATCGTGTTGAGCTAGAAATAGCAAAATAGCCGTCCCAACTGAGTAGTGCCATGTAAAATGCTACATGTGCTTGATAATGTCAGTCATTTGTCGGTGTAGCGTTTCAGACATACATTTATTGTTTTCCTTTGTTTCTCGCTATTGAGGAGTCATGGCCCAATTAAAGGCCATATATCTAGGTTTGAAAGCATGCTTGATACTCATGAAATATGTTGAGGGTTAAAAAAACAAGATCCCAGACATTAAAAAAATTCTAATGATAAAGTCATTATTTAGTTATTTCAATTTTCAATTTTAAACTATTTGAATTTCCCACCACACACAACTTTAGATTAGTTCCACATGTGGCCGCTAGGGATTTTTTGATGACGTAGATCAGGCCAGTCAGAACAAAGCAAGATGGCTTCCGCATACAGTTCAGAGAGTGAGAGCAGTGAATTTGAGGATGTTTTGGTCGATACAGAAGGATATTTAAACGTTGAGCCGTACATGTTCGAGCCATTAATATCACTAGATCATAATGAGAGTTTACGTTTTTTTTTTGGCCAACGAACGTTCCTTTGGAGGCTGTCGCATGTAAGTGGGGTTGGTCAAATCGAATACAGATGGAACAGCTGTTTTTAACAAGTGGCATTTAATATTCAGTTGGATGCAGATATCCGGCTTCATGTGATAATCCGCATCGATAAAGTGATCACTGCAAAGTTTGGCCGAAGGCCCAGGCTTCCAACACTCCAAACGTTTGCACTTCCGAATCCACAGCTTCCTCCTCTCTCGTTCAACTGGCTTTGGAAATTCATGAAAATGGGTCCCATCCGTCATTCGATTGTTCTTTGTGCTATCCTTGACACAATTCGGAGCCACACAATACACCATAGTGGATGAAACACATTAATTCCAGGTGTGCATAATTAATTAAGGCCCTCCTGCTTTTATGATTGCATGACATGTACAGATAGCCTGATCTACATCACAACTTTTGCTGAACCCGCCGCCTGGCTCTAACAAGCCAGTTGCTAGCCTGATTAGGTAATCAAGTTGTCAAACACATAATTGGCTATATCTTCAAAATGGATGGAGCTAATTGCATTTGGTTTTCTGTATTGTATAAAGTGTCAGGTACACTTTTGAAATCGTCTTACAGCAGAAAATGGCAAAAAACCTTGAGTTATGGCCTTTAAGTATATTTTGTCTGAAGACAAGGAAATAAGTGTTATCAGTCTTAAATGGGCTCATACCTATGTTCCCCGGTACCTGCATGTATTTAGAGACAATAGTTATCTTATCTATAACGATACAAAATTCGAACTTGTTCATGATCATGAACAATTTTTTTAGAAAATCAGATACTAGCGATGGTCATATATACAATTGTAAAAATGTTCAAATAAATACATGAAAAAAAAGAAAAATGAAAGATGCATCTTTTCGAAAATCTAGACAATCAACAGCCATATTATCAAGGTGCATTGCAAGAAAGCAGAAAACATTACAAATTGAAAACTATCTTGATTGTACTTAAGACGTGTTGTACAACTGGCTCGAATTTCAGTTTGATAAAAATATGAACTGGGAAAACTACGGGGCATATTGGGAAACGGATCATCTTTTACCTCAAGCTCATTTTGACCACGCAAATGAAGAGGATTTAATGCTATGTTGGAATTACTGGAATATAAGGCCTTAGAGGAACCCCTTTAGCAGACACCTATTAATTAAGAACAACCTCTCTATTAAGGACACTAGTTTTGGTCGAAAATTGGTTGTTTCCATTGAATTTGACTTCACTAATCAGGACCCCATTCTAATAAGGACAGCACTTGTCAGTCCGGAATGTGTCCTTAATGGAGAGGTTCTACTGTAGTTCCAGTGTATTCTAACATCTTGGATAGATAATGTTAAAACCGTCATATGGAGAAAGTTTAGATTTTCAAGTGCTCAGAACTAAATTGAAAGGTTATCGACCCTTAGACAATTGAATTATATCTGCCCATCAATAATCGTGTCTCATTTGAAGTGATTTTCTGATATATCTGGCCAAAGGTACTTGGCTGAACTCTTTTCACCAAACTGTAACAGTGTGATCACTTTGTTATCTCTTACCAAATGTCTTTGTTTTTTCAGAAGATACTTCGGTTTAGTTGTCAAAACACCAAGTGCAGTGCCTCTGCCGATTCGCTGTTTGATTCTTTCCACGATCCCCAGCCGCAACAACAACCCAGCTGCTACCTATTACTTACTCCCCGCACCATCAGCGTTTCGGCGCGTCTTCATCTTGTCATACCGTTGTTTCTGTTTGAATATTTCTCCGACAGTTTCTTTGGCCCAGGGCCGAGGTAGAACTAGTTCATAAGCAGCAGAGAAGTTGCAAAGCTATGAAGACCCAACAACTGTGACCCTGCTGTAGACATGGCGAATTGTCGACCGGCTGGAGCTGGTAACATTGACAATACCACACCGTACCTTTGGTCAGAACGATATGAGAAAATGAGATCAAGGTCAAAACACTCAAAGTTTTCGGCTTCTTTAGAATGCGCCTATGACATACATTGATGATCATGCATTGATTTTTGGACCCTTTTATACCTGAAGGGTAGGTCATGCACGTGTGAAAAATTCATGCTGCAAAACTTTCCGAATTTTCTGTTCTACCAGCTTAACTGTTTTTGCCAGAAGTTCATAATAAAAGCTGATAAACTGAATAACTGAATAACTAGATAAGAGAGAACTTACAAGCAACCGTCGTCATGTAGTTTGTGGTGACCCCGAGGAACCGTTCTCCCCGACAGTTTTTGTATCAATGCAAAAGCCACTAGCTCTTTCTCCATCTGTGACCAATTCATTTCCCGACTTTTTCCGTATGTTCTCACAAGTTTTACTGTAGAAAGCGTTGTTCATCAATTTAAAGTAGTCTTTCTCGAAATCAGTCTTAGAATCCATCCTTTTTTTAGTGTTGAAATTAATGTAGGACGTCAAACACTTTGACTGCTTGAAACGGATTACAGAATGAACCTTCTTCAGTACCATACCTTGCTTTAAGTAAAACTGTAGAATCCTGTAATGCACTATGTAGTTAGTCTTATCCATTTGTGTCAGGATCAACTATTCTACATTAGATCTTTTTTCATCTCCCAATAACTCTCTCTGGTAAGTACTGAGAAAGTACATCATCATCTAGGAAGAGAGACTCCGGGAAGAATGGGAAGTTCTTTGATTCGAACTTGATGTTTTCGGGGTAAGCCAAGTTGACCTCTAAGAAAAAGCCAACTTCACTGTTTTTAGGAATTGTTCTTCAGTTATGATTTCAAAGTTTGTTTCGATCATTTCAAAACTGCCGTGCGGTTGAGGTGCCATCGTTGCCCAACCATAGAGGTTATTTGCGTCGATGTAGAGAAGCTTGTGGTGGTCATCGATCTTGATGTCTCTTGTTCCCATCACACCTGAAATACCTCCGCTTATTGCCTTTTAAAAGTAAGTAAGATGTTGGAGTCTGTCAGAAGTTCGATATTTATTTCAGTGTATTTCAAACCAGCTTAATTGACAGGTTAGGCCAGGTGCCGAGTAAGCGTGGCAATGATCAATCTGAAAGTAGTCTAAATTGACATTCGTGAATTTCTCAAATAATTCAGCTAGAAGCAGGGTCCTTAGGGGTCTAATCCTTCCTATCTGAATTGCTTCATGCATTTTTGTGACACTAATGTTCTCCATATTTGAACAAATCCTTTCAACTGAGTTCCAGAGGATTTTGTGGTCAAGGTTGTTAACAAGTGTTCTGATATAGCTGATTTCATGTCACATTTCTGTATTGTGGCCTTTTTGTTTCTCCTATGTACGAAGCATCACAGGAACAGTTTATCTTGTACACCGTCCCTTTGGGCTCCGTTGTATTGTTACCTGGGCATTTACCAGTTGTCAACTATCTTATCGAGTGGTTGGTTTGAACTTTTTACCTCATCAATTACTGTCCGTGTTTCACGGTCTACTGTTGCACGAGTTACTGTTGCTAATTGAGGTTGTCTTCTTGGTGCTGTGCTTTCCATTATAGGTGCTGGTTGACTGCCACCAATAGGTGCTTCATCAGATGCAGTCATTTCTTTTATCATGTTAACAAATTTAGTACCATAATAATTTTTTGATGTGGTCTCAGAAGAGAATGTACCATCCTTTTGAGTTGAAGGAATTACCGTGAACTTCCCTTGCCCATCAGTGATAGGAATATCGCGCCAAGGGGTACAGCACACTCAGGTAGTACCAGGTTAGTACCGAAAAATACGGTAGTCTCATGAAAGATTGTTGTCATTTCTGAGTTAGCTAGACCGGTTTAATTTCAGGTACTTTGAAGTGAGTACCTTAGGTGGTACCCATTGCTGTCATCAAGTACCAAGTACCATACTACGAAGTTAACCTTGCTGCGGATTGTGCTTGTCTTCAAGAGCACATTGAGACTGAAGATCTATCAATTGCAAAAGGTCCTAATGCGGTCTTTCTGTAACAAGTACCAATACTGGACCCATGTGCGTTTGTCTTCAAGAGCACTTTGAGACTGCAGCTCTCTATATATATTTGTTTTAATGACTGCGGCAGCTTTTAATGACTGCGGCAGCTATCACCACGCTAATCTCCTAAAGAAATGGCTTTATTAGCCATGAAACATAAGGTGAGTTTCAAAACCACTCTTTCGTTAAAAGATAAACTTTATTTCTATACATAAACATGTTCGAAGATGTGATGAACATTATTAATGAACAACAGATGCAAATCACAAGAAGGACTGGACAGTTGTATAACAACTCAACAAGCGTTCCTTATTGGCCGTTATGTTCTCCCCAACTCTGGACTGCACTATCCTATATGGCGTTCTCTTAAAAGAATCAAGATGACAATTTTCACAAAACAATATCAATATTATGCTATTTGGACTTGACTGAAAGGACGGAAATAAAAAAGAGCTTACTTTCGAATAGGTGAGCCATCCTGACAAAACATGGCGACCTCGATTAAACTGAAGGCTTTAAGGTGTCGGATTACCAAAATAGGCGGGGCATCGTGACTTAAACATTCAATTACTGCCAGGTATCACGAGGAAGTTTCGACTCCATCCGAATAGCTAGATGTATGTTTGATAAGTAAGAAGCACAAAAGATTTTAAAAGATGCCTCTGAATTTGGCTAATAACTAATACAAATGCATTGCTGACAAAATTCATCTTCCTACTGCCCTTTTTTGGAACATTGCATTCAGAAGTTGTAGTTGCATTCACATCGGATACGCTTTGGCTTTCACATAACAGAGTTTTTTTCAACTTTCAAAAGGTAACCTGAAGAAAAAAACGAAAATTCGAAATTTGCGCGCTTTAGACGACTAATCAGTAATTAATTTATTAAACGTGACCTAAATTGCAAAAAGGACTCCGTTACGAGATGCAGAGTTATTCTGCGTTGATTCCAAGTTTTATTTGGTGTATCGGACAACGGAGCTCGGCGTGAATAGCCTGTCTATGTTGCAAATACCGATGTTATAGTATCAGTAAAAAAATAGTCGTTTATCATACGCAAAATTCCTCCAGTATTCCCGATTTCTTCATTAGGAGTCGGTAATCCGTCATGGCTAGCACCATAACAGAAGTGTTTTTGAAGGAATGAGAAGCCATGATACTCGAAGTTAATACCTGATATACTCACCAGATGTCAGGATTGCATCTGTCATGCTACCATTACGCAACAGTGCATGCATGCCTGGTACGCTTGCCGACACTCCAGACAAACAAGAAACACACTGATGTGCAGGATAATTTTAAAATAGCGGGCATGACCAATGTATCAGCTCATTCTGTCCTGTCATCTATTGAGTAGATCAGCGAAACACTCTAAACAGAATGTTAGTGATGAATCCAATCATGTATGAAAATAAAGCAATCTTTTGAATTCTCAAATTCCCCTACCTCAAACCAATACCAAACAAACATACAATTTATTTTTTCTACTTACTATTTCTGAAGTACATCCAGGGGCGTAGCTAGCTTGTGGCCTTGGGAGTGCAAAAGGCGCTCTTGGAGGCAAAATCACAATTTTTGGGTGAAAAACATATATTTTGGTGACGTCTGGGAGTACTTGCCCCCCCTGCCCCCCCCCCCCCCCCCACCCATCTAGCTACGTCCATAGGTGAACTAACACTTTTAACATTTGTTAATGATAATGATTAACATTACGATAAAATGTTACACTGCAAAAAACTGCGGTATTTGTCATGCAAGCCGCCCAGTGGGATGTTTTCAGTTACGAAGGATAACGCCATACCTAGAAAACTTTCAAACATGAAAGAGTGCCCTTTTCTTCCATGTAGGATCGGACTGAGTATAATCCATGGCTCATAATGACAACTCTCTTGGGTGTGCCAGGTGTGATGTCGTCGACGTCGGATGACATACTAGTACGTCTTTATGCACGATGGAAGTATTTTAACCCTTTATATCTTAACTGCACGATAATTGCTGAAATGTTCCAGGGAAATACAGGAAAACACATAAAACTGTTCCAGGATCGGAAGTGTTAACAAAAATTGATGCACACATCAGAGTGGGGAAGCTTTACGAGAGTTATTTCTCAAATATTATAAATATCAGTTCGCCTTTAAGATAATAAAAACTATGGCACTGGTAACAATCATTGGAAGCATAAATAAACAAAGAAATCCTGCTGATAAATTTATAAGTTAGCATCACTCAAGGCCTACTCCTTTTTTTCATAATTTTGAAAGCTTTAATCGTGTAACTACCTGTCGAGTACAAAACTAAAGAATATATAGTACAAACTATAAATGCCAATTTTAAGCAAATTTGCCTGCAGTATATATATATCTGGTGATCCAAAAAAAGTCCCGTTTTGAAAGTTCAATTGCGCAGTCACTTTTCCATCGATATGTTTAAATTCAGCCCCGATCTAGCTTTGGATATTGCAAGTAAGCAATTAAAATTTCAATATGCTAGGGTTATATCACTGATATAGTACTAATGTCAAGAATGTAAGTCCAAAAATGCGATTTCAGTGGATATGAATAACTGCCTTATTTGAGCAGGTGCTCAATGACCTCCTTTTACCTCAACTATGCGGTAGGCATATATTTTTTTCGTGTTGAAGTGCTTCTTCTCACTTCATCCAAGGGAAATTTTGAACCAACTTCCCACAATTTTTCGTTTTAAATCCGCTTCAGTGAACTTTTTTTCAGAGTGTCCCGTTTTTTTTAGATCACCCGATATAGACAGCACTATGGCAAGGCTATCTTGATCCGTGGAAGATGTCGTCATCTGGGGGGACACCACCATTCTGAGCCTCATGGCCTAGTGGTCAACACTAGCTGGCTATCACGCAATAGGGCCCGGGTTCGATTTCGATTATTTCTGGATGAACTAGAACTAGAATTCCTGGCTCTTTACAACACATTCAACGTATGAAATATTCGAGTCAGTCAGACGAGACTAAAAGCCATGGTCCCTTGTACCTCGAGTGTCTATGCAAGGGCGAATAAAATATTCCGCATAGGTGGACATTAGCATATAATGGACGCCATACCTCCGGCAAAAATCCAATAGGGTTACGACGCCGAAAAGGATTGGATATGACGATTTTGCTTTATAATGCATATCTACAAGACGCAAATCGTGTACCTCGAACTATAGGTCTGAGTTGGGGTTTAAGCTTTAAACCTACGTTGTCAGAAAGAGTCGCCATCTCTATCACAGGAAGAGGTGTGCAGTGCCAAATGGGAGTTGAACCCATAATCTTTAGAGGTGACAGACAGGTGCTGACGTTAATTTCTTTGTTCACCTAAAAGTAAGCATCAAAATCTGTTCCCTCCTTCTGTGGTACAACTATTTGATGTAAATGAGACAAGAAAAATCTTCAAAACCTTTCCAATAACTCTTTCGCTTCCGCAGTGTTATTGAAGTTTTACCAACTGTCCTGGTGTCAAACTGGTCAAGCACGCTCCTGTACATTGTTATGTGTATTGTACTACAATACATGCAGACAATACACATTGTAGTACAATACACATAACGCACAGGAGTGTGCTTTACCAGTTTGACATGAGGACAGTTGGTAAGAACTTGCTGCAAAGTCAACATTTGATAAAACTTTTGAAGAAAATTTTACCAGATATCATTATGAATGGTCTTTAAAAGCTATCCAACAAGAGGCCCAAGGGCCTGGCGCTCAGCTGAGTTAATATCATTAATATCTTCCCGGTGTTCAGTTCATTATGCATGAAAATGGCATGCTCGATGGTATTTGATATCCTTTTGCGTTCACTACGGTACGAATGTTTTTGGTTGACATAATTATGCCACTGTTCATTCCTCAATCCTGACCATAATTCGGGTGAAATCATCGTATGAAAATATTTACCGAAACATGAAGTTTATGCCATGAATGAGGATACTCATTGTCATAGCCTCGTTTACAAGTACGAAGTATTTTCCCGCGAATATTCAAAACTGCTTGGCTCCTTGCCAGTTAAATAACATGTGACTATACACAAAATAGAAAACTTTGATGGAAATTGTAAATCATTTTTTTACCTATCAGGGGAAACAAGCTGATGATGATCAAATAAATCATTCATGAGAAATCGTTTTGTTGCTGAAGCTTGCATGACGAAGTTAATGCTAAACCTTTTCTTGTGCTCTACTGCGCCACCGTAGTTTTCTATTTAGACCAGCGATGACGTCATTTCTGGTGATTCCCTACGTTGTCCAATGAGCGCTTTCTAAAATGTGCCATTTGGTATTGTACAAACAGAATGCCGTAGCTCCCTCAATTTCCAATCAATTTTTATGGGAGTGACATTATTGTATTGCTTAGAATGTCTACTTTTTACTCATGAAAGAATCGTAGAACTAAAACTTAATAGGCGAACAGAATCATGCCAATTCACTGCACATACTGTGGGAATTCTCCACTTCAAAATACATCGGCGATGTCATCGCGAACAGAGCATGCACTTCCGATATCGTTTTCACAGAAATGTGGCCAAATTTTCAAGAACTAATTTCTGAAAGTAGTCCCTAACGACCTTATGACTACCACTGAAACGAACTAGTGATAATATCGCCTACCAGACTACTACTTTTTAAGCAGAAAATTGGGTACTTGAGCAAGGAGGATACCGCGGTGACGTCACATCACGTGATCCCGACCCATATTAGTGATCGCTATGGCCAATCAGATTCAGTCTACTGACAGCACCAGCACTGAACACAACCTCCACGTCTCACTGTCTGGTGCGCTCCTGTACACAAAAACACCAATAGACATGAAATATTGCAATACCTAGTATGGATTCTTCCTGTGTAAAATAAAATTTACAGAGCAGATTAACTTCCACGAATAAAAAAGACGTTTGACGTGGCCAAAGTGCGGAAATAATGTCTCCGCTAAAATACACTACGAAATACACTAGGCAATGCACTACGCAATATACAGTAGAGATGCAGTTGAGTTTGTTATTGTTTTGACTTAGAAGCCCGCCCATATCATAATATATTCATGTATTCATGAAGTATGAACTCATTTCTGTCCCATACAACTCTAAGAACAATCAATTTCTCCTTAAATCATCACCGAAACCGCGATATCCGCAGGAAGATTTCGTTCTAGTGTCCGAAAATGCATGATCTTACAGGGGCGCTAACTCGACAAATAGAGGGGATCTATGGGGATCTATGCGAGTTTTAGGTATTACAGGTCTCGAACTTGTAAAATCTGTAAACATGCCTCCAAATCCCATTATGATAATGAAGACATTGCCCCATATCTGGGAGACTGTTTTGAAACCATCGCTAATTTTGGAAGATCGGTGCCCGGCTATTTGGTTTAAAAAACCCTATTTTCCCCATCAAAACAGCACTTTTTATTATTCAAATGATAGCTTATTGTCTGAAGACTTATTTCATAGCAGAAAAGTACTAATAACTCTGATTTGATGCGAAAAATCTAACTTTTTTGATGACTTGATTTTCCCTTGGCCGTGGATCGGAGACAAGACCACTAATGAATATTCATAGGTTGGAGGGTCCAGGCCTATCTATTAGACGAGTGCATGTTTTTTACTCTCAAGTACATATTTGGAGAGGTATTGAAAAAATATTTGTTGTGGCAAGTCTACAGATATAAAGAAATTATTTGATGAAAAAATTAATTTCGAATTTTGCTAATTGGGTAAAAGGGGGCGTGTTTTGAGTTTTTTCTGCCAGTTGGCTGAAAAGAGTGGAAATATCAAAGTCTGTCTAATTTGTCGATTAAAAAAAAATTTCCGTGGTCAATCACCATTTTATTTTTCACCATTTACTTGCCCGACTGTCCGGAATAACATAATCTAAATTTCAGATTCACAACACCACGCGTTCTTTGATGCGTCGCGGTCAAACATTGACAATTTAACTGCTAAAAGGCTTAAAAAATCAATTGTGGTCTTGTCTCATCGAGTTTGTTTACAATATGCAGCGCCATCTTGGAAAAGCCGTGACGTCACCGCGGTATCCTCCTTGGTACTTGAGTGTCATTGAGCTCCAGGCGTAAACAACATGCCGCCATTTTGTCTCCGCTTCGGTATATCGTACGCCGCTTATAATGCACCTTCTCAATTAAAACCAACATAATAAGGCCTTACATCGTTGATTGAATAGGAACACCACACAAAACACAATAAAGTGGGGGTACAATCGATTACGAAGCTGAAGTGAACAGTGATTTATTCCTGGAGCTACTGCTTTTGTTGTGTAGCTGCCATGTTTTGAAAACTGGCAAATAGGAGACTTCATTGATGGCTGACGTCATCGGGCGGGAATTTGAATCGGCAGAAATAATTAAAAGGCAGGTAGCGCCCTCTCCTGTTAAAATTTTGAACTTTTTCTCAATAAAATAGATTTTCAAGAATTTTATCTTAATATTAGAGCATATTTCGACTAATTCTGCTGCTCCTAGGCCGATATAGGCCAGTTTCCTTCATGCACTCTCGCTCGCAGGAAGTAGGTCGAATGGCGACAAATTTTGTTTTGAAAGTAGAGTTTGATCAGAAGTATCCAGAAATGCAAAATTGAAGTCTCTAGGTCTTACGGTTACAAAATGTGCACCATGGGTTTAACGGATGGACGGATGGATGGATGGATGGATGGATGGATGGACAGACGGACGCCACTGAACAACTTATTTGACAAGCTCGGCTGACTTAGTCAGCTGAGCTAAAAATACCCAGGGATTTTATATGTGGAAAGTTTTGTTTTAGTAAAATTTGATGAAATTTGAAGGGTCTTCCATATCGTTTCCACACAGAATATATTATATAGTATGTGTATACATACATGTGACAATGGCCGAGGTGTGCAGTGAGCTGAGGGCAGTGCTGCCATCTTGTTTCTTCAGGTGTAACCAACCAAAAACTTTGACGAATTTGGGGCAAATTTAATAGCAGATTACTGCAGGCCAGTAGTACAGTACAGTAGTGAACAGGCCCGGTGTAAAAGGAATGGATGTCCTAGGAATGCAGGACCCCATACAATAGCTGTGTATTGTCAACGAATGTGGTTAATGGTTTGGTTATGGTTAGCTACATAATCTTCAACGATGGAACTCGGCGACTCAATTCACTTCAACAAAAGGACCAGACTTAGATTCCAGGGGGACTTGCATTTCTTGTACACCAGTATATACCAGGTGTGGTAGCGAAAGAGCTATTGAAGGCTTATTCTAAACCTTTTCTGTCAATCATCAACATATTAACTGTAAAATAAGGTTAACCAGTCTCTTTCATAACATACAAGGTGTGAAAAAAAAGTCTTGTTACCTTTAAACCTGAATAGCAGTTTTTAAAAGCATTTTTTTCTGAAACTGTTTCTATCCACTAAAAATAGAGCCAACTGGGATTTTATGGATTGAAATCCCAATGAAGAATATCCTGCCATTGATACACAATGAACCATTTCGACAATGCAGTCATGCCATTATTGAAAATGATCTCATATGACTACATGGGTAAACCGGCCAGGCCTCTCCCACTACAAGAGGGATATGAATTGACCTCAAATGCTGGCGTTTCATGCGCTGGGCCGAAAGTAAACAACTAGCATTAACAAATATCTTAATTATTAATTATTTCTGCGTGACGCTTGGCATCACAAGTCACCATCCGCACAATGATTGGCGGATTGGAAAATAACTTAGTATAGGGCATGCGCCTCGTGAACGTCTGGTCATCTCTTAAAATAGCGGTCGGGATAGTTTGGCCATTCTTCAAGCAACTATTCTGAAAAACAACTATCCTGAAAAACAACTCCATGCACGGTCATTACAGAGAAAATACATTACAGAGCTGGGGCTTTTGTCTGGGCAGGAGCTGCGCACTAGACTAAATTACATTCGGCTGGAATACTTGGGTCTTTTTCGAGGGCGCACATAGGCGTGATCGACGTACAGCGGATTGGAGCCTATTTCAGTGGGATAGCATCTGACCAACACTGAGATTCCAAGTAAAACAGTTTAGTATATGTCATCATCTGAGGGGATAAGGCATTGTCAATGAAACCTAGGTAGTTGGTATAAAAGCAGGATGCAGACTGGATCCTGGATTTTGCATCATTGTATTGCACTGCCTGGATTCAATCAACCTCGCCTCCAGTTTAGGATAAATAGTATGGTTCCCTCATCAACCGTTAAAATTCCACTGGGACAGAATCAACCAAAGTTAACCCTTTAGATCCTGGAACACTTTTATGTGTTTCCCTGTATTTCCCTGGAGCACTTCAGCAATTTTCACCCAAGAATACCCCCTGTACAAGCCAGCTACAAAATTTCAATAATTTTTCATCAATAGATCCCTA
The DNA here is from genome assembly GCF_910592395.1 of Lineus longissimus. NCBI lineage: Eukaryota > Metazoa > Nemertea > Pilidiophora > Heteronemertea > Lineidae > Lineus > Lineus longissimus. The sequence continues at coordinate 8,314,825 of NC_088323.1, read as the reverse complement.
ACTGGCCGAAAACTGGTTTCATTGCTTAAGTCAATATGGCGTCGCTTGAGATCAAATGTACTGGCAGGCGGCTAGTGTCCGGTTAGGGATGTACAGACGGATATCGGCCTGTTGGGATCTAAAGGGTTTACAAGCTGCAACGTAAATAACTTGCACGGTAAGAGGAAACCAGTCCTGATCGTTTCCTCTTTACATCTTGAATGAAAAAGATACCATTGAAATGAAATTGAAAACTTTTTTCTCAATTGTTGTGTGACCACACACCGCATGGCCAAGCTCTACATCGCACAAACGGAGTCCAACCCTTCACCCAAGCACCATACTCCACATTCAAGAGGGGGAACGATGAAGATCAACACAGGGCAATACTTGGCAATACTTAGTGGAAAAGAGTCAGCCTCTTGATCAAGTGGTTGTGGGCTTCGACTCGCGGCAGAGTCACTGCTTGGTTCCCCTACTGGTCAAGTTCAAGTGATAGCCTTCCGGTTGCTCCTTGAACCCCCCTAATTGATTTCTGTGGAGACTGGGGTGATAATAACATGGTATCCAAAAAAGCACTTAGAACAGGAAAACATAAAAGCGCTACATAAAGAACTCAATATTATTAATCTCACTATTTTTCTAGTGCTGCCACCCATGCATAAAATAGGAGCATCTATTTTTAGCTCATCTCAACAACCATCCTAAAAGTATTAAGTCCCAATCTGTTCAAGTCCAGTCCATTTGTCAATTCGATGAGGCCCACTGTGGACGGAATATTGAACAGGAGGCCAGGTTGGTGGAATCTAGGTGGCATACCCAGATGACAGAAATCGAGCATCCAGTGTCAAGAATCTAAAATCCAAGTTCAGCTTTTACCAACTGGCAACTACCTAAAACCTACACCATACCGAAGGGCAGTATGCTTGCCATTAGTCATGGTAACAATACTTTGAAAATCCTTCTTGGCGGTAAAAGATGGCGGTTTCTTCACTAAGAAGTGAGAGTTGTTGTTAAAATGTCTCTTCATTCTCACCTCAATTTGCTCCGATAATTAGCCCGTCTAAAACATGTCGCCCTCGAGCAGCATCTTTTAAAGATAACTACTTGAGTGAGCATTGATCAATGGCAATCAACATAAGTCCTACCGGTACAATTTTTCAGTCCTACCAGTCTTGAGAAACACTTTTAAAAAACGTTATTCAACTTTGTTGTCACACAACTAAAAAGTAGCAAGACTGTTTTTTTTCCATCGTGTACATTCACTTGGTAGAGCTATATTATATATTAAAATACTCTTGTAATAATGGCGGTATGTGCTTCTGGGCGATCATGAGTTTCTTCAACACCTTCAAGTGTTCATTACTCAAAGTCCGCAGGTCAGTGAGCTTCATTAAAAGCTTGGCGAATCGATTCATATTGCAGCTGATCGTCTGATATTTTGCCTTTGTGTAGGCGCGCAATGTTTCAAGATAAACTTCCTGAATATTTTCCATTTGTTTCCCGTTTTTGACGGTTTCACGTTCTGAAAAGATACAGAGGCAACAATTACACCAGAGCAACATAAAGCGAGTTTAGAATATGGTAGCCATGGCAACCAACTTTTCTTGTATGTGTTGCAGGGATAAGGGGACAAGGGGACCAGGTTCCCTTCATAGCCAACATGGCTACCAATTCAAATGCGGTTACCGTCAATTTGGGGAAAACACTTCATCCAACCAAGCAAAATTCTAAAATGAAATGGCCAGGGCCATTGTGCTCACCTCATGTGGAGGAAAGATGGATAAAGAGCATGGTATTGTGTCATGTAGTGTTAGGTTTGATGTAGGTCCAAGCAATTACAATTTCCCCAAAATGGCCAATTTACAGTACATTCGACCTCTGTGACCTTGAAAAGTAGGTCAAATCAAAGAAGACCCGGGTGACACATTGAATGGTTGTTAGAATTAGATGTACCTATGATATAAAATTGGTGCCAATCGGGCAAGTCATTACTAGGAATAATGGCATTTTGAAGAATTTAGGATTTGGCCCCCTCCCTGGAGGCCAAACAGCAAATCAGATCGCACCAAACTTCGGTACCTGAGATCACCTGACCAAGGGGTACATGTGTACTAAATTTGTGATCAATAGTCATTGCAGTTAAGAAACGTGCCATAGTTACGGCCTGACAGCGAATTTACACCATTTGACCTCTGTGACCTTGACAAGAAGGTCAAATTAAAAACCTGTGTGACATATACTGTATAGTGGTTAGATGTACCCATGATATCAAATTGGTGGCAATCGGGCAAGAAGTTAAGGAATAATCACATTTTTAAGGTTTTTGGATTTTGCCCCCTGGTGGTCAAGTGGTGAATCATATTGGACCAAACTTCGGTCCCTGAGATCACCTGACTAAGGGGTAAATGTGCATCAAATTTGGTATCAATAGTCATTGCAGTTTAGAAACGTGCCATCGTTACATCCTAACGGCCAATTTACACCATTTGACCTCTGTGACCTTAAAAAGGAGATCAAATCGAAAACCCGGAGGATATATGATGCACCTTTGCTAGAAGTACCAACCATATTTTTTTCAAAATTTCCCGACTACTATTAAGGGAGATATTGCATATTTTCACTTTTAACGTTTGGCCCCCTGGTGGCCAAACCATGAAACGAATTGGACCGAAACTTGGTCTCCAAAGGTGTCATTACATAAGGGTACATGTGTACCAAGTTTCAACTCAATAGCTCTAACAGTTACGAAACGTGCCCTGCTAACGGACGACGACGACGACGACGGACGACGGACGCCACGGTATGGGATAAGCTCACCTCTGCTAAGAGGTGAGCTAAATGAAATGGCCAGGGCCATTGTGCTCACCTCATGTGGAGGAAAGATGGATAAAGAGCATGGTATTGTGTCATGTAGTGTTAGGTTTGATGTAGGTCCAAGCAATTACAATTTCCCCAAAATGGCCAATTTACAGTACATTCGACCTCTGTGACCTTGAAAAGTAGGTCAAATCAAAGAAGACCCGGGTGACACATTGAACGGTTGTTAGAATTAGATGTACCTATGATATAAAATTGGTGCCAATCGGGCAAGTCATTTATACTAGGAATAATGGCATTTTGAAGAATTTAGGATTTGGCCCCCTCCCTGGAGGCCAAACGGCAAATCAGATCGCACCAAACTTCGGTACCTGAGATCACCTGACCAAGGGGTACATGTGTACTTAATTTGTGATCAATAGTCATTGCAGTTAAGAAACGTGCCATAGTTACGGCCTGACGGCGAATTTACGCCATTTGACCTCTGTGACCTTGACAAGAAGGTCAAATTAAAAACCTGTGTGACATATACTGTATGGTGGTTAGATGTACCCATGATATCAAATTAGTGGCAATCAGGCAAGAAGTTAAGGAATAATCACATTTTTAAGGTTTTTGGATTTTGCCACCTGGTGGTCAAGTGGTGAATCATATTGGACCAAACTTCGGTCCCTGAGATCACCTGACTAAGGGGTAAATGTGTACCAAATTTGGTATCAATAGTCATTGCAGTTTAGAAACGTGCCATCGTTACATCCTAATGGCCAATTTACACCATTTGACCTCTGTGACCTTGAAAAGGAGGTCAAATCAAAAACCCGGAGGATATATGATGCACCTTTGCTAGAAGTACCTACCATATTTTTTTCAAAATTTCCCGACTACTATTAAGGGAGATATTTCATATTTTCACTTTTAACGTTTGGCCCCCTGGTGGCCAAACCATGAAACGAATCGGACCGAAACTTGGTCTCCAAGGTGTCATTACATAAGGGTACATGTGTACCAAGTTTCAACTCAATAGCTCTAACAGTTACGAAACGTGCCCTGCTAACGGACGACGGACGACGACGACGACGACGACGACGGACGACGGACGCCACGGTATGGGATAAGCTCACCTCTGCTAAGAGGTGAGCTAAAAAGGAAATGGTACTGTTTCAGCCAAGGCTAACTGACACGGTCAAATTAACATGCTTCATCTTACCATGAACTAATCATGGTCACCCAGCAATGAACAATATTTCTGGTTATGGAGCCGCTAGTTTTCGCCAAATTAGAATTTTTTTAATTACTTCTAATGTGTATCCGATGCTTATATTTTGACCTCCCTTTTCTTGATATAGGAGACCAGCGACAGAGTAATTGTTAGAGCGCCGGGGTTATAACCAGGAGGTCATTAGTTCGACACTTGGTACTGTGTCCTTGGGCAAGGCACTTAACTCTATTCACTTCTCTCCACCCAAGACTAAATTGGTACCAGGCTTGCCTGGGAAGTAACCTGCGATAGACCAGCATCCTCTCCAGGGGGAGTAATACTCCTAGTTGCTTAATGCTACGGAAACCGTGAGAAGCTCCGGCCGGCTGAGCCACGTTCTCAGTTGGGCAAAAGCCCAGATACACTTCTTGAATATTTTCCATTTGTTTCCCGTTTTTGACGGTTTCACGTTCTGAAGAGATAGCCCAGCTGACTTTAACACGTTCACTGCCGAGCCACGAGTATACTCGAAAGCTGGTTCCTGCTCCATTGCCAAGGCATGAGATTTGTCACCATCGCCAAGGCAAGAGTATATTCGGAGTAGTCTATGCATTATTCCATGTATTTCAAATGACAGGCAAGGGTAAATACGCTTCCGTTCTGTAAAGCATTATGGGATATACGTTTATTTTAGTGCGTTTATTATGTACTAGGTGTGCTCTAGGCTCACGGCCTACACTCATGTTGTGGCAATGGAGCAAAACGCAAAACCTGGCAAAGGTGGCAAATGGCAGTGCGCTCAAAAAAATGGGGCGGCAGTGAACGTGTTAACTTAACTTAACTTCTCCTTGTGTGACAGGCCCCCTTAAGACAATGCAAGTCATATTTTTTAACAACAATGTTAGATTTAGGCCCTGGAATTTAGGACTTACCAGAAAATATTGTTATTGCAGTGATCAGAGCAAATTCAGCATTATCAGTATGCAGCTCTGCCATGCTCCTACAAAATGGCCACATGAAGTCCGTGAATTCTTCCATTCCACCGAAACTCAGCTGGTCTTTGGTGAAAGGCTGGTTGTTAGAGAAGATAATACAATGGGTCCTCAGATCATATCTCCTGGCTGTGCGCAGCATCATCACTTCTGACGCGGAGCCCTGCAAAACCAACACAAGATTAACACAAAATATTAAAAAGTTGACCCCAGGCAAAGAGATTTTAACACTTTTAGCATCCAAGTGTCACCCCCCCCCCCCCCCAAACACCCCTTCTCAGACCAACAGGAAGAATTTATTTATCAGAGAATAAAAAGTTTTTTTGCATTGGCTTTCTCGAGACCAGAGATTGATGAATCAACAGAGAAACAGGGTTGGCTCTGTGAATTTTTTCCTCCTAGCCACTTTTTAGCCAAGGGCTGTCCATTTTAGCCATACTGAGTCAGCTCTAGTCATGCCGATCGTTTGTCCATCTTGGGGCCGACCCAGCCCACAGTAACATGTGCGAGAATGGCAGCCCGCCAGTACTGAGACTGGCAAATCAACGACGATTCGAGGAACCCGTGACCGGAGACTCCATGGCAACGAAGCGAGCGGGAAACTAACCGATAATGTATGCGTAAGGCGACCAGCAGCGCCACCAAAATCACTGTGGCGGCAACGGGTGGAACTACAACGCAGACGATAGCAACCACTTGTGATAGCGCGGCCGCCCGCAAATATGATAAAGTTTGACTGACTTACGATCTTGGTGCATTTGGTGTGGAAGTGGATCTTTTTGATAAGACTTTGATCAATTTTCGCACAACACTATTACTCTCTCACCAAATCATGGCAATTCAAATTGAATTCGCAAAATATTTAGCCAGACATTGTTTTACATTAGCCACTCGTGTGCAGCTTTCGCAAGTGGCAAAAATGCGAACGGGCGCGCCAACCCTGAGAAATGATTTCTGTGATTCCTTCTTCTGGTTGAAAAATGACAAAAAGTTACCAAAATGATGCCCTTTTCAGCACTCCAGACTCCCTCAAACAAATCTCGAAATCAGAATCGCTGTACAACTGGTGTCAGTGCGTTGAGTGAGTCAGTTCCTTCACCACCCTGAAGATGGCGTCCGTGTTGCTTTAATGTTGAGGCGTTCAGAAAACGAATGAGGGGGGGTATTATTGGCAAACACAGTAACAGAGATCTACGTCTGATGGTGCTGAAAGTGTTAAAGGCAGATTATCCCTAAAATATGTTTGTTCTTTACCTGTTTCATATGTAAACTATTTCTCTGAAAGCTTGTGAAAGTTTTCCTTTTTTCAACTCTTAGAGAGTAAAAAAGATATTATTTGTTATTTTCAGTGCACACAACTCCTGGAGCAGGACTTTGGGCAATTCTGACCATTTCCTTGGTTTTAAAACAGAATCATATCCAATAACCTACAAAATTTGGAAGCAAATAACCAAGCTGTTTTTCAGTTATTCAAGTTTTGCTTTTTCACAAAGACTGTAGTTTGAATCTTGCAAAAAAGCAATCCAATCTGTGACAAGAGACAGTGATTTGCACAGGAACATAATTGTACAGTAGAACCTTTCTATTAAGGACACCGTTGGGACTGACAAGTGCTGTCCCTAATAGAGAGGTGTCCTGATTAGAGAGGTCAAATTGAATGGAAAGACCCAATTTGAGAGGGTGTTCTCAATAGAGAGGTGTCCACTAAGGGAGGTTCCACTGTATTAGCAACGATCAATCGCGTGACGAAGTAAAGTGGTTTGTCAAAGGACACAATCAGCCTTGTCTATAATTGGTACTGCAGCGCAATATGCATTGACAGAGTAAAATGAGTGGCCCAAGGACATAAGTAATCACCAGGCCATGACAAAGACACACTTTGACATGCTTGGTTTTCATATTTATTCCTAGTCGGAACCGTTGTGAGTTCAGTTGGTTAATTCAATAATATTTACCACTCCAATTTCAATTCTCATTATCATATTATCATACTAGTTCTGGGCCCAACTGCCAGATCGTGCACTCACTGCGAAAGTCATGAATCATATCAAATATGATCCTTGAATGGCATTTTTAGAAGTACATGTATGCATAATTATGTACAAAAAACACTACTAAAATCTCGCAATCGTAGATATTCATTACAATTCATCAGAAAAGTTCATTCTGCAGAATAGTAAAATAAATGACCAATTTTCATCAAATATTCAAAACCTCGGGAATGAAACATGGAAACCATGCAGAGTGCCTTCATCCCCACATGTATGATAACCATTGACATCATGCGTGCTGCACTAAAACGATAACGAATCAACAGCGCGATGGGCAATTATGATTTTGTTGTCTCTTTACTGTCAAAAAGGCTCCAACAACACTGTTTTTCATTTTAATTGAATAACTATTTCCTGTCCGAGGACAGGCCAGCTCAGCAATTTGGAAGGCCCGTTCGATTCTAGGCAGTCTGGGGAATTGATGCTCCTGGTTGAGATGGGATTTCAATAAAGATTGCTCTATCCTTAACAAACCTTCAGTACTGCAATTTTATCCTCTTCCTGCAATTCTGGAAACGAAGGCAATTCTTTAGCAAATTCCACAACCAGTTTGGTTGTTTGAAGAGTAGCAAGGGTCATCTGTGCAAACATGAGCTCCGCTTGTTGAAGGCCGGACACCTCAAGAGCCTGCAGTAAAACAACACAATTTATGTTTATTACGCTGCAAAAGAACTACTAAGATGGACCAATTCAAGTGCTTGGTATTCAATTGTCTCCCTTACAAAAAAATCTGAGATTCACCATGGTAATTTCTGAATTTACCATGATGAAATCAACATTTACCATGGAGAAATCAGTATTTACTATGATGAAATCAGAGTTTACCATCCATGCTCACCATGGTGAGTGTAGATTTTACGATGCTTACGATATGGAAAAATATTTTACTGGCCAAATTCACCAACAAGTTTACCATGGTGAAATGTGGATTTACCATGTTGAAGATGGGACACATTTTCACTGAGGGCTGCCCCCTAATTTTTTGCCCAATGGTTGTTCAACCCCTAGACCCCTTGCTTGTGGAGCAGGATTTATGTTCTATAATTACCGGTGTTGTATTTGCCGTTTTATACGATTCATGACTTTAAGAGATGGATACCTTTCCACATGGTGGTTTGATTAAAGTTTTGGGTTTTTTAGAAACACAGTTAGGAATCTTAAGATTCCTAACTTCGTTTCTAAATCTATTATTGCCATTGGCATTGACAGTGTTCAAATTATTCGGTCTTCAAAGTAACAAATTCCCTGACAGGTTTCTCCCCTATTTGATGGTATCAAGTTCCAGCAGTTAGAAAAAGTTGGGAAGGCGTAAACTGCTGATGAAAATACTGATGCGGCTCTCTTAAGTTTCGAGACTCGACATTTCTTTAGTTTTTGATATTTTTCAATCAAATCTCAGTATGTTCTACTCTAGAACCATTTAATGTGGTAGAAAAAAGGAAATGAGAAAAAAATGTATCTGAATGGGTGTTTTTGATCAAAGGGTGGACAGCATTTTTTCGAGGTACGCCAATTGGCTTTTAGATTCTGCTGACAGGTCAAATACACGCAAATTATCAACATTATTTGTTCCAAATTTGATATTCTAACAAGTCCAAGTCATATTCTTTCACAAAATAACTTTTTATTTGAATGACAATGACAATATCATCGAGATTTAGGCCAAAATTGTTGGACCTCTCTCAGGCCAAAATAGTTGGTTTTTGTTGATCCACAATGTACATCATCAGTTTTTTCTTCCTATACCACCTGGAATGTTTAAATTTTTTACCTGCCATACTTTCACCACTGCGTTTGTTATCTTATGCCCTATTATTTTTTCCCTAAGTTAAAAAGTGTGGCAGGTGATCTCTAAACCCGCAAGCTCAAAAGCGACAGTACATACACTTATTTCAGCTGCATCTTCTTCTGAGGGCAATTCATATTTGGCTTGTAAAGTCACCAGTTTTTCAATTAACATTCTGTGCTTTTCACATATGAGCGTCATCGGATTATCACTGATGGTGGTTTGTGGAATGATGTCGGTACCCGTTTCCGTGGTAACAGGTGATACCACAGATGATACAGGTGAGCTGTCTTGCTTCTCATACTCTTCCTTGACGACGTCCCGTGATGCCTGCCGAGGACGTACCTTCCGTCGTGACATGCGAGCCTTGCACTGTTCGTCTGACAGTAAACCTATCGTAAGAAGAATTCTTTATTTACAACATCAAGAATGCTAACACTTATACATTTCAGAAGTTGGTAATGGCCCTACATGGCTACACATTCATCTGAACAGTACCGGAAATTCGTGAATACAGGTGAACATTCATTCTCATCGGCAGACAGTAAGATTCAGTCAGTAAGGTTTAAGTATATACAGAGGAACCTCCCTTAGCAGACACCTCTCTAATAAGGACAACCTCTCTATAAAGGACACTATGGTAGTTTTGGTCCCAAATTTCCCATTTAATTTGACCTCCCTAATCAGGACACCTCTCTATTAAGGACAGCACTTGTCAGTCCCGAGGGTGTCCTTAATACAGAGGTTCTATTGTATACGGTGGAACCTCTCTAAAATGAGACCATGGCAGGTTATCTGCATTTTGGTGATGCATTACTGTGCATCGTGGTGTGTTGTATGGGTTGAGGGGAGGCAATGAGTTAGGAATTACTGGAAACAGCCCCTGAAGTGGTATTGTATTAATGTGCACTGATAAATTTGTATCACTGAAAAGAGGTCAATGGCTTTATTTATTCGTGATAAAGTAATATTATCATATTTTATGAATATATTACATTATCATATTACATTTAAGTAGGCCTACATTGTCGGCCTGATTATAGAAATCAATGTATACAGAAATAACCTCACCAGGAAAAAAAACTGTCCCTTATACAAAGGATGTCCTACTTGCAGAGTTGTCTGTCTGCTCAGGAAGGTTCCACTCTATATACTCAAAACGACTGTGTCAACTTTTCTAAGCCAGTACAGGCATCGGCACAAAAGGCCTATTATACCTGTAACAGGCTTATGGTCACAGATGTGCCTCGTTTGGCCTTAGAAATAACAACAGCTGTATATATTGATATTATTATGTAGCCACATATGATTTCAAAATCAGATATAAGTCTGTGAATGCATTATTTCAATAAGACCGTTCAAGCTGGAATTTTATCTACACGTCATCATCAACAGTCGTGGGGCCAACATAAGAGAGCATGACCTTTACAAATCGCACTGAAGTGTTCCTTTTACAAACTTTCTAAATAATGATACAAAATCACAGGTAAACTACCAATTCGAAGAAAATCAGGGCAAGTTACAGTCACCTTTGTGAAAGTCCCAAGCGACTAATTCTACAAGAGATGATAGGAAACAAATCAGTGTAAACCATGAATTTTCAGAAATCACTGTTTTTTATATAATATCTTTGTAATTAATGAAGAACTTTTTAAATGTGATCTGTGATAATCATTTGGTTTTCCCCGAGATTGGCTTTATGATGAAGATGAAATGTGGTCTCCTCGAATCAAAGTTTTTCATGATGGCCCACACTGATCAGTGAAAGGAATTCAGCTTGAGCCGTCAAATCAAAAAACATGTATAAGTTGCACTTCCACCTAGTAAATCCCTGGGGTTTTTTTGCGCTTCCACCTTTGAATTGCCGTGCTTAAATAGACCTGTGTGTGAAAACCCCGTGTCTATTAGCCCCATCGAGCTCGATGGGGCTAATTTAAACACAGGTTTGACCCCGGGTTAGTTCCACCTATAGTCTTAGTTCCACCTATCCAAAATCCCCGGGTTTTTCGACACCCATGTCTTTGCCGTGTGTAAGAAAAACCTGGCGAGCGCTTCCACCTATAAATCAGCATAAGATATTGTTAGTCGATCCGGAGACAGGTGACGCTGCAGTTAGTACCTCTCCTGTGTTTTGTAAATGTTAGAGGTTAGAAAGTGTGTATCACGCATGCGTCATAGGGACAGCAATTACAGAAATCGAACAAGCCATCTGTCGCCGTGCTAAGGAACTACAGAATGCCATGTTTCTTGTGCTTCCACCTATTAGAAAGCCCGTGTTTAAATTAGCCCCATCGAGCTTGATGGGGCTAATAGACACGGGGTTTTCACACACGGGTCTATTTAATCACGGCAATTCAAATGTGGAAGCGCAAAAAAACCCCAGGGATTTACCAGGTGGAAGCGCAACTTATGTGTTGATTGAAGGGGAGTAACATTCCATTCAAACTTTTTCCATAGAAATGAAATAAAATCGCGGTCAACAACACATTTTTGTGTGACTTCTGCCGCCCCCTCTACCTGCGCCCCCCAAGATAGAAAATGAGCTTACACTCTTCCCGCATGCCGACCTCACGACACCGGCGCAGGCGGCAGAACTGGCACTTGCGCCGCATCCACATGTCCATCTCACACTTGCCACCTTCCTTGCACACATAGTCAGCTGAGCGGGTGATGCTGCGCCGGAAGAAACCTGAAATAAGGGGAAGCATATTACACGCCTATCAATCCTTCTTTCACTGCCGAAAACCCCCCCCCCCCCCGATCGGCTGTCCGAACGGCTGTTACTCAATATTGTTTGTCACAGTGCATTCCCTTCCTTTCCCACACGTCCATATCACAACAACACTAACATTACACTAATGGTCACGTACGGTACTTTCTACATGCTCATAACTTCTTCCAAAGCCAAATAGACCTATCCCAGACTGTCAAACTATACAATTTTCATTAAGTACGTTATGCATGATAATTTTAGGGTTTGGGGGATCTGAAGTTAGGGGGGTGATTTTTTACGGCTTTTAACCTGCGAGTCAGCTTTTTCACCATCACTGGTTGAATGGAGCCTCAAAACCACATGAGTATGCCAATTGGACTGAAACTTCATTACTTTCTTCATTTTAAACACACCTTATTCTCAATTTTAGAAAAATTATACTGAAATGGAAAATGCCATTCAACTGGTATGGTGAGACCATGCATTGATCTCAAACTGAACTATTTTCGTGTTCAAACTGCATGCTGATTGGATTACTACAGGTGCGTGTCCTAATTGTGGGTGTCGCACAAGACACACACTGAAAGCCATCGTCGGGACTGGAAGACCAGGAGTTCAATGAGTAATAACAGTTATTGCTTGGGCGGTTTCAGGACAAATGTACTGGGTGTTGTATAGAAGAAGGGTAACCTGATAATAAAGCGAGGCTGGGAACATTAATTCAGGCCGTCATTCAATGGAACCTGCACATCAAAACCTGCCAATAGGGGGCCCTGCAGGCAAGTGGACCATGGCTGTAATGAGAAAGCCATTTCCCGGGTCAATGATTATTGAATATTTTATCCCTGAATTACTCTACATGGGGAAATAGAGTAGAACCTCCCCTTGTGGACACCACTGCCAGGCGGACACCTCTGCATTACGGACATGTTTGTTCAGTCCCTATTTTTTTCTAAGTCATTTGCTTTAACCAAAACCTCTGTAGAGCGGACACCTCTTTACTCTGAATTGCGGACACGGCCATGGTGACTTTTTGGTCCAATCCCCTCACAATTATGGACAGTAAACAAAAACAATGGCTTCCCGTGTTCACTTAGGTAATCGATTAGACCCAACAGGTGTGAAGTTTGCGTATTTGATGAACATAATTAGACAACGTGTTCAGTTAATAACAAGGTGGAGTGAATTCAATGTCCGTTGCTCTCCTATGTTTCGTTTAATTATCTTCACTGCTCATCACATTGCCAAGCTATTGTATATTCTAACATTAATTGCAGTCCATTGAGTTGTTTGTCCCCTTGTGCTCTTATTACAAAGAATAAAGCTTGATGTGCAGTAGCTCAATGTAATGCTTTTATACAACTAATTAAAGATGTACGCTGTCTATGTAGTATGTAGCGTACGAACACAACCTGCATATATCAATGTTGGCAAATTAATATGACCTCCACTAGATATGCCATAAGGTATTACAATAAAGTAACTTCAAGTACGCATATATACCCCCGTGTTCATACACACGAATCCACTTTTTGGACAATAATGGCATAACCTCCCTGTTAAGGACACCTCCACATTATGGACACCAACGCCCAGTCCCATGGGTGTCCGCAATAGAGAGGTTGTACTGTAGCACCAAAAATGTTGTTTTATTGGTCCTTAATTCTATTTTGATGAGTTTTAGGGAGAAAATCAACAAAACTTGATTTGAATGGAAAATGCACGAGAAGCATAATGTACCTTTTAGTACTGGTGCTGCCATCTAGATTTTTAGTTCTGCTGGTTCCTCATAACTTAGTGTCAAGCAATTTCATTGGCCACCCATTTATGAGTGTGCGTCTGATGGATTTCCCACCATATTAGGTCCGCGGTGAAAGGAGGAGACTTAGGGATTGTCATTTACTGCCGGTAAGACGGCATTTATAGCAATAACTTAATCAATAAGTGACCCCCAATGTCAACTATAACCCCCAAATGTCACAATCACATCTTAATGTTTTTAAACAAAGTCCAAAGGTATAGAAGTAAGCTGATTTCATTCTTCGACACATCAGATATTGGCATTGGTCGTGCGATTAAAATCTGGACGTTGATGTCAGCTTAGTCTTTTCTGGGTTCTCGTTGGCAGTGCAACTGCTGTTTATGGCCTATTGCTTTGAGGACATTTCACCATCCCAAGACTGGTACCATGAAGGGCAATAGAATGCATTTGATGTCAGGGAACAGCAAGCAGTTGATCAGGTCTCTCCACAGTGTTTTCTCAATGTAGGATGATAGTAGTTTCATGGTTCTCCACAGGGTTTTCTCAATGTAGGATGGTAGCAGTTTCATGGTTCTCCACAGGGTTTTCTCAAGGTAGGATGATAGCAGTTTCATGGTTCTCCACAGGGTTTTCTCAATGTAGGATGATAGCAGTTTCATGGTTCTCCACAGGGTTTTCTCAAGGTAGGATGATAGCAGTTTCATGGTTCTCCACAGGGTTTTCTCAATGTAGGATGATAGCAGTTTCATGGTTCTCCACATGGTTTTCTCAATGTAGGATGGTAGCAGTTTCATGGTTCTCCACAGGGTTTTCTCAAGGTAGGATGATAGCAGTTTCATGGTTCTCCACATGGTTTTCTCAATGTAGGATGATAGCAGTTTCATGGTTCTCCACATGGTTTTCTCAATGTAGGATGATAGCAGTTTCATGGTTCTCCACATGGTTTTCTCAATGTAGGATGATAGCAGTTTCATGGTTCTCCACATGGTTTTCTCAATGTAGGATAATAGCAGTTTCATGGTTCTCCACATGGTTTTCTCAAGGTAGGATGGTACACTTAATATTCGAGAAGTTTTTCCAGGGTGCAACACAAGGTAGGGAGGCAAGCAATTTAAGGTAGGGTGGTCCTATAATATAGAAACCCTTTACAAAATTTCAGACCCATGTAGGGTGGCTCTTCTAAGGTAGGGTGGTGAGCTGCCAAAGTTGGGTGGGAGAACACTGAGTATGATAAACAAAATGGCACAAATAAATGTGGGTTACTGGGTTATTGCACACATGTCTTCATACCTTTACATCCCTCACAGCTGAGGGCATTGTAATGATACCCGGACGCCCGGTCTCCACAAATGAGGCAAAGCTCCTCATCCTTCTTACCCAGGCTACCCTTGACGTCCGACTGGGAAATCTCGCTTGATTGGGGGAGGGGGTGATCCATGAGCAAGTTCCTACCATAAGGGAAAGAATCTTCAAGTTGTGTAAGAATCATTGCTATCTCACCAACCTCGCCAATGAACATCTACCAGTATCTGAAAACATACAAAAAATATGATATGTGTCAGTTATGAGGAATGAAATACAAGGGCAATGCGTAGCTTAGAAATCCCTAACGAACTTGAAGAAAATATAAGATGGTGGGATCCTGGAATCAATTATTGGAGAGGGAAAAAATACATGGCACCTGTGTTGAAGGGACAATATGGGCAGCAGCTACGCAGGCGTGAAGACAAAGTTACACAATGTCGCCAATAGGGGTCTCTCACATCTCGCAGTAGGTCAAAATGATTCACACTCGTACGAGGGATATATATTTAGTGCTAAGTCTGACATGACCAAGGGCCCTTACTGTGTGCACTAGTCACTTGAAGATGGGTCAAATTAGCCCCTCTCTTGCTGCCTATAGTCCCCCTTTAAGTGAGTGGAGCAACCCCACCCATCAGGAAAAAAAATAGGGCACATGGAAATAGTCATGGATGGAAAAAGTCATGGCCATTTTATTTTGTAGTTTTGTAAAATTGCAACTTTGCATTTGCTAGCGCTTGGACAACCCTGTATTCTAAAACACATGGATTTAGAACGAACCACACTTTACAGTGTAAATGCACTATCCGCAAACAGTGCTGCACTATCCGCAAACAATGCCCCGTTTTGAAGTCAGTGAATCATAAACTCTTTGATTGGTGCAAAATGTGGAAGCTGTCACAACGCATTCAAAACCACATTTATTTTTTGTTTAATTTGAGATATTGGCCGAGGTTTTGGCCAATATTTTTGCTCCACCCGAGCGGTTTTGGTGAGACAATCAATGCAGACAGTGAGGTATCAATTCCTTAAACACAATTTTTTTTCAATTTTCAATTAAAGCAAATCTTTTTCGCTGACACATTTCCGCAATTAACTGTAAATAAACAAATAAATCCATGCAAACATTTGCATGTTTACACATTACTTTGAGCATTTTGATTGATTTGGTTTCAGAAAATGCTTTATCAGTTTCGTTACAGCAACGTTCATTGACATGAAGAAGCCCAACGACAGCTATCCCCACCACTTGTTTGCAGTCCAGGTCTGGAAATGCCAATGGGTCACTCTTGGCAGGAACTGGAGAGGATCACCAGGTAGAAAAAACGATTGGGGAAAGTTGTTAGCGGCCTATGCCCTCAGAGGGGAGAAGGGTTTAAGTAAAAAGTATAGGTCTGGAAGAGTAAAGTAAATCAAAAGTATAGGTCTGGAAGACTATATTCATAGGTCTGGAAGACTATGTTCATATAGGTCTGGAAGACTTCAGGATGACTAAGGCAATAATGAACCACAGAAGTCTACATTTGGTGTGAATACTGCTGGTAGCTGGGTTGTTGGCATGGAAGTTGTTGTTACCTGTAATACAGCAACTTGTATCGAATATAGTCTTGATAGCTCGATGTTTTATCTACGTTGTCACAGGCCACTGCAAAACGTGGCGAATGCGCATTCATTGGATGTGAACAAGCACAAGACCTATATAAACACTGACCAACAAAACATCTGTGCCCAAATACAAAGACTATGATCTTGACTGTATATAGGCCACGGGAACAGCTGGTGAATTGCAATAAAGTCACAAAACCAGTTCAGTATGGCAGACGGAAGAGCGGATGAGCCATTTACACAGTGCTTGTGAGATCGTGACCAGAAATACAGTGTAAATGTGATTTTTATAGCCCGAACCGACCTTTTAAACAGAACTAACACTGGAGTTGCTGCATAGCGCAGTGCAATGTGGTAGAGTTCATCTACCTAGGCCAGGTGCCACACAAACAGAGGATGGCACTTCCCTCAAGGAGGTGAAAATGCGTATAGCCAAAGCTGCAGCTACAGCTGCCCCTGCCAGACTGAGGAGAATTTGGCAGACAGTAACATCTCAATGACGTCAAAACTAAGTCACAGCTGTCACTGTGTTATCTGCCTGTCACAGCTGTCACTGCACATACAATTTACAGCTGAGTTTGACAGGGGCCGAGGGCTTAAGGATCCATCCCTTGGATTGTGATTGTATGAAAAACTACCGGGCGAATTTGAGACAAGACCACAATTGATTTTTTAAGCCTTTTAGCAGTTAAATTGTCAATGTTTGACCGCGACGCATCAAATAATGCGTGCGGTTGTGAATCTGAAATTTAGATTATGTTATTCCGGACAGTCGGGCAAGTAAATGGTGAAAAATAAACTGGTGATTGACCACGGAAATTTTTTGATAATCGACAAATTAGACAGACTTTGATATTTCCACTCTTTTCAGCCAACTGGCAGAAAAAACTCAAAACACGCCCCCTATTACCCAATTAGCAAAATTCGAAATTAATTTTTTCATCAAATAATTTCTTTATATCTGTAGACTTGCCACAACAAATATTTTTTCAATACCTCTCCAAAAATGTACTTGAGAGTTGAAAACATGCACTCGTCTAATTGATAGGCCTCGACCCTCCAACCTATGAATATTCATTAGTGGTCTTGTCTCATATTCTTATACTTGCAAGGATGGCACCATGGCCCAAGTCATTAATTATGGTAAAACAATGGATCACCTTGACCAAATTATTTTCTTTTGTCTCGCTTCAAACCTCCAAAAGTAGGAGAAATAATGGGAATTTTACGGTGAAATTACACATCAAAATTGCTGTGACACCCTTCTCAAAGATGGCGAAAAAATGATTTCATATTTCCTTCAGGAACAGTCATTGACAGTGCCCTTTTCAGCAAGAATTCCATATATCATTGTTGGCATGTTTCCACATTGCATCCAGCTAGGCCTTATGTTGATCTCAGCTTGGTTAACGATATACTCAGTAGATAAAAAAAATTATTTTATCACAAGAAGAAATATTTATAAGTATTTACCTTGTAAATATTTTGTCCTCACACTAAGGACTTCTTCAGTGCACTGACTGACAGAGGTAGCTCTGCTGATGTCAGCTGACCTCCAGGGTTCTCGGATTTGAGGATCTGATTGTATGTGTGAGACAGTTGGAGGCAACTGTCTCTGTTCATGGTTGTCTGGCTGGTGCCACAAGTAAATTTCTAATAGTGCACCCCGGTTGGGAGACCAGTTGCATGCCATGTTTGTTATAAATGTGCTCAATTTTTTCACTGGGTCCTTGTGTGTACGGTAGGACTATTAGGCCTTTGTCAGAACACTCTCCGTTGTCACTATGGTGTCACAAAGGTGAAGCAATGTCCTGACTACACCTACTTTTTGATTCAATGGGTGATGTAACAGAAAGTTTAAATACTGGTCAGTGTGTGTGGCCTTGCGAAAAACGCTAAGTTCAAGATGACCATCCTCACATTTGCGAATGTTCGAGTTCAAAAAACCGAGTTTGTTGTCCTTCTCAAGTTTCCTGGTGAACATGATGTGTTCATTCTGGTTGTTGAGGTGGGCCGTCAACTCATCAACCTTAGCCTTTTTCATTATGGTGAAGGTGTCGTCAACATAGCAGGACCAAGTTCCTCTTGCTGGGCTTCGTGTCGCCGTTCTAAATAACCAATCTTGTTGTTTAAAACGATCCTGTTCGTTCCCGACTAGTTGTTTCTCAGCCCTCTGAAGGATTTTCCGTGTTTTCTAGGTTTTAATTGAACATTTTGGCCGTAAACTGGGTGGAACGATTCCCTTGCTCTTGCAACATAGTGTGAATCGCAGATGGATCCGAAACGCCGCCAACTTCTCACACGATCCTTCTAAAATCTGTACTTCCCTGACCGAATCCTGGCCGCATCTCTCTGATTGATCCAAAAAGATTCATCAGCATGGTGTTTTAGATTGAAAAAAGCTCTTTTATCACAAGCAGCAATATTTACCTTGTAAATCCGAGAACCGTAGAGGTCAGCTGACGTCAGCAGAGCTACCTCTGTCAGTCAGTGTACTGAAGAAGTCCTTATTAGTGTGAGGACGAAATATTTACAAGGTAACATTCTGCTTGTGATAAAAGAACTTGCATCAATCTAAAACACCAACCAGATGAATCTTTTTGGATCAGTATATTCAAAAAGAGGTGATTAATTAGAGACCTCCTGCACCCTGTGCAATTAGCACGTATCATTACCCCTAGCAAACACAAATTCCATATTTTTGTGCTTTTAGGCTTATTACCCCATACATTGAGACCTGTTAACAGTGGTTTTGAGTATGGTATAGACGGGTACACTTCTGCACCTATATTTAGACAATTAGACAATTCGTATTTCATTGGCAAATATGTGTCCATCACTCAGCATTTGCGAAAATTTCATGCCATAAAAATGTTCTGTTCTACAATCGTTTTGGTTGACAGCGGCAACATCAATTCAGGTCAATCTGGTCGAATGAACATTTTAACTCTCAAAGTTAAATTTTAATATTTATTGGCAATTAGTTACGGTGCGAAGGTAGACATCCATCCCATTATAGAAATAGCAAACCATCCGAGAGCTAAAAATAGCGAACAATTGCATGAATACTTCACTAATCTATTCACATTAACCCATGCCAGATGCCAGACAATTTTTCTCAGCCATCACACATTTCAATAGAATCAATAACAAATTTCAGTCTCCCTGGACTTAGATTGCGGATAGTTTTGATTAACAGCAGCGATGTTGATTCAGGTCAATCTGATCAAATGAACATTTTTAAAAACTTTTCAATGCTAAATTTTCACAGAAGTTGGCAATTCATTGTGGTGGCATTATCTCAGAATAAAGGTTTTTAACATCCATAGATCCCTTTATAGAAATTGCAGTTGAACCAATAATTTACTGTAAACAATAAAGTTTTTGACAATTTCCCACTTCCCTCCTGATCGCATTAGTCATGCAGGATCTTGGATCATGAAAACACAGTGTTTTCAAACTTCATTTTGAAAAATACTTATCATTAGTTTATCACAATGTTCTGAAAGGACAGCATGCAGAAAACAATGGAGATTTTAGTGCTTTCAGACAAATATTTTTTCATGTCTTGTTTAGTGAACCCATAAAAAAATGCCAAATTTTAAATACTAATTTTTTTTCCAACAACCACCTGAAAAAACTGCTAATTTCATGAAGAAAAAAAAAAGAAATCAATGCATTTTAAAGACTTTTCAGAACAGTATTTTATTCCAGAAAAGAATTTTTATTTTTATTTTGTCCTCTGCCCAAATATTTTGGCTTACCCATTTTGTAAGGTAAGAAATAAAAATTTATTTTTATTTTTTTCCCGACCTCCTCGGAAGATCGTTCAGAATATTAGTTCGCTAAACAAGGCATTAAAAAAATCTCGTCTTACCCCAAGTTCATACTCCTAACAGGTAATTCGTTACTTGCAATTGAAGCTCTCTCTAAGATCTTTCAGAATAATACTTTGCTAAACAAGGCACTAAAAAAATCTTGCCTTACCCCAAGTTCATACTCCTAACAGGTAATTCGTTACATGCAATTGAAGCTCTCTCTAAGATCTTTCAGAATATTAGTTCGCTAAACAAGGCATTAAAAAATCTCGCCTTACCCCAAGTTCATACTCCTAACAGGTAATTCGCTACTTGCAATTGAAGCTCTCTCTAAGATCTTTCAGAATAATACTTCGCTAAACAAGGCACTAAAAAAGTCTTGCCTTACCCCAAGTTCATACTCCTAACAGGTAATTCGTTACTTGGAATTGAAGCTCTCTCTAAGATCTTTCAGAATATCAGTTCGCTAAACAAGGCATTAAAAAAATCTTGCCTTACCCCAAGTTCATACTCCTAACAGGTAATTCGCTACTTGCAATTGAAGCTGACGACCTCGTGCTCCGCACCAATGCAAACTGGCTACAATAAAGACTTATGTTTTCTTTGTTTCTGTTGTCCGACATACGGTATTTTGTAGTTTATCACCGGCCGGTAGACGGCCAGGCAAATTTTATGTCGTTTGTCGAACAGTTTAGTATTATATCAAATTAAAATTTTGCTATTTTGTGCAGGCTGAGGGGCGCTTAAAGGCCTCTCTCATTAAATAGCCATAGCGGCTAAATAGCATCGACACTGTATCGTGTTAGGAGTGTCAAAAGGCACATGTGCTCCCCAAAGTAGCTGCCAGAGAGAGATTTTCTAAACTATCAATGATCACAAAATTGTGTCGAAATGAATTTTGATTATAAACCCCTCAAGCCTGGGAATAAAAATTAATTTTTTCGTGACCCCCAGATGGGATCGATTAGATCAGGAACCAACATTCATTGTTTTTCACTTAAGGAATTGATACCCAACTGGAGGTATTGGATGTCTCCATAGCCAAGTGGTTAAACACTGCTGGCTACCACGCAAAAGGGCCCAGGTTCGATCCCAGGGATAACCCAGGATTTCTGGATGAACCGGCGTGGCTTTCAAGGAACTAAAATTTCTGGCTCTTCACAGTCCCTTTGAATGAGAGTTTACATCTGGTGTCTATGACGGACAGGTTAAAGACCCTACTAAGTGAGAAACGTGAGTAGCCTGCATGGACTCAACCTCTTGTCGAAGTCGAATTCGCTAGGCCAATAAACCCAATTGGCGCATAACCGTAGTGTCACGCATAAACGCTCATCCCGCCTTGGAGGAGAAATACTCCCTGGAGAAAATCACCTTCAAGTGAAGACCAAACACCAATGAAGAAGAAGAGGAAGAAGAACTATTACACCTAAGTTTTTATTCTTACCTGTAAGGTATGAGGAAGTGTAATATTTACCGGATTCAGCCAATTTCCCTAAAATTTTGCTTTTTCGGTTGAATAGAATTTAGAAATCGATTTTTGCTAAAAATAGATTTGAAAATTTTATGAATTATTTTGCATTCATTGCAAGACATTGGGTTTTACAAGTATGCAGACACTTTTTTGTAGCCTATAAATTATGTCCTTCATATTTTCATATTTCATGCAAAATTCTTGCATGAAGAACCGGGCTATAATGTATGCAGCAGACGATCTTTTGACTTGCGCTGCCACCTGAGCATAGCTAAGTAACTATCTATCATTCTAAACCACTGGAAGTGGAACAGGTAAATTGTTACCTGTTGGATGCTAGAGTTGTTCGAATTTGTTGTACATGTGTGCAGGATAGGTCATCTACGGTGACCCATAGAGGACATGCGTTTAATTTCAATATATAAGAATAGAACCGCGGTGGATATTAGGGCCGTTTAGACGACAGGCGAAAAGACCGCATTCGGATCGAATCTGGATGAATCCGGATTAAAACCACCCAAGGCGATGGTACCTTTTTAGTCCGGATGCAACCACATTGATCCGGATCTTTTTGCGTTTACACGACGAAAAATTAATCCGGATTCGGGACGCATCCGGATTTTTTCGCGTCGTCTAAACGGCCCTATTATTTCCCACCGCGGTGGATATTATTTTCCTTGGCGGTGGTGGGAATTATTATTTTTAACCTGGCGGTGGGAATTATTTTTTCGGCGGTGAGAAATAAATACGACGGCGGTTGTAATTCGAGAGAAAAAAATCGCATTGTAAAAAGAAAAATATTCTAATATATTGAAAATAAACGCATGTCCTCTGTGGGCCACCGTAGACATCAGCCCCGTAGTCCCAGAGCACTGAGAGGGTCTGCGTATATACATGTCAGCCGGCACGAAGGGTTAACACATTAACACTCAACGATCCATCAAAAAAGCAAGATGTACTAGGTGTTAGAAAAACCATTTGTCACTTTTGATTTCAAATAACTTCTAAACTACTTCTCCGATAGGGACCAAATTTTAACAGCAATTAACTGCCACCCACAAAGCACAGTACATTATACCTACCGCACCTGATTTAGTCGATTTTAAAAACGTAGGGTTGGTGCTGGGATAAGAAATTAGTGAAATTGACGCCAAAATCAACCAAAATTTGTCTCTGTGGCTTAAGGAAAAATTCGAAAAGAGAAGAATTCGACACAATTCTTTCACATTTCCAGTAACTGTGCCCAATTAGAATTTTGACCCAGCGCACACCCTGGAATATACGCGCGCCCGCGCTCTCTATACAATACAAAAAATATAGTATCTAAATGACGATTCCATCTAGCGGTTATATTTTGGAAATAACTGCAGGCGATGTTGTATGATAAAAAGTCAAATCCGCTGCCAACACATTAGGCTACAGTAGCAATGAATGACAAAACAGTGAAAAGTGGGGCTTCACTTGCTTGAGCCTTGGCGCAAGGACCCAACGCGCCGGTTGACGGCAAAATAGTGAAGCTGGCGAAACATTTATAACGGGTCACCGGGATCTCATTATGGACTAAAAGCGTGATTATGGGGTTGTAACTATTTTGCTGTATATTGTCACAAGGAAAGAAAAGCATGTGACCTAACGCCAACCTATTTATGTAAAGTGATAATTAGAAGGTATATAGTTCAGGTAATGTTAATGAATAATCATTCCTTATCGTCTTTTGAGAGCATTTTTAATTGTAAAAAGTATGCCTACGTCACAGAGTCTCTTCAACGGTTTTTTTTTTTTTTTGAAACAGTAGTCTCGCGCAACCAGACCTTCACGTATTAGCCAGGCTTTCTTTGTACTAGATGTTTTCCACCACAATATATCTAGGCCGAAGATACACTGCGCAAGATTACCTTGAGCTGGAGCTAAGAATAGATTATGCTAATGAGCATATTTCCTTATTGAGTTTTCCCAGAATGGTGCATATCGCGTGAAGCTACTTAGCCTAATACCATTAGGCCCCGCGTGGTGGCGCTGAGGCAGCTGCTGTAATCAAGAGAGTGGTTGAGTCACCCAAGAAGTTGTCTTGATAATAACAAATGACGAACCTATAGCCAAAATTGCTTACAATTACATTTTCGCAGTGCTACAATGGAAGACCTAGTAGTAATACTGAAACCACATGTCTCTTGACTGTGCTTTAAGAGAGACTGGCATCATGCCTAGTCTCGCATCACGCCTAGTCTCTCTTAAAACATGCCAGTCTCTCTTAAAGCAGGGTCAACAGACACCACTATACCCCCTCACACTCAGTAACCACAAACGCCCACCACCACACTTCTGGGTAAGAACTCCTGCTAGTGCTTAGGCCTAAATGTATTTTTCATGCAAGGTCAATCAATCGTCCATCTAAAATAGTAAAATAGACATTAGAATAACTACAAGTAGACTAGTTACTCTAAGAATAGACATGGTATTATGGAATACTCACTACGGATTGCCATCTGTACATGGAATGGTAGGGCGAACCGGCCTGGTTTGTGGACATCCAGTACAGTATGACCTACTTATTCACAACGGGAGCATTCCACTGACTGAGAATAAATTGTTATCCTCATCATATCTTGGGTACATCCAAAGAATGATCCAATGATCCAATGAAATTGTTATCAGCTATCAACCGACCCTGGCCATACACTGATGATAAACTGAGAGCCCAACACAGCTTTATCATGATACATCCCCTCATAAACAACACACAATCACAGACAGCAGACGAGACTATCATAATGAGACCATCTGGGTGACGTAGACATGCACAAACACGTCAGAAATGGGTCATTATTACCTTGACTGTTGCAATCAATGGCATTCTCCAATAGCGATGATATTCAAACAGATATAGGACGGCACCTCATCGCTGCAAGGAGTATGCATTGACTGGATGCCTCAGTTGAACTATTCACTATTGTGTATATCGTGCACTACAGTTTTGATGTATACGGAGATGATCTGACATTCAATCGGCCCAGGAACATGTATAACAAGCATTGAATCCATATTTTTCCATCATGATGAACTGTATGAACTCAGGGGGGCGGGGGGGGGGGGGGGATTTTGTTATCTTTGTTCATTAATTAATGTAATGAACCTTGAAGAATAGAGCAGAAGAAAAAAACATTGCAACCCTACGTACCATGTATACAGGGTGTCTCATAAAAAAGGTAATCCTAGCAAAATGGGTTATAATACTTTTAAACCGTATTTTCTGCAACTTCTCTCATTGCAGCACAGTAAAAGCACAATTACAAGTAGAAGATAAGAGCTTTGTGTTGATAGCATTGCGATGTCCAACTTGTTATGCATGACTGGACACCATGGTCTTGAAAAAGACATGCAGAAATCACCTTTTTCCAAGTAGGGAAATGACATCAAGCCACATTACGTGGCTTGGAATGAAAGCATGTTTAATGATCAACAACACATCACTTTCTTTCAGATAAATTTTGATCCGGATCGAACACACACCGTGTAAATTGGGCCATGATTAATTTGAGGGTGTTGAGGTGCTTATGGTGGGAACAGGATGGTGCTCCAGCACATCGCCTTCGCGCAGTTCAGGAAACCTTTTGTGCGGAGAACGAGTAATCGCGCTGAACTGTCTAGTGGAGTGGCCACCAAGGTCACCAGATTTGACTCCCTGTGATTTTTTTCTTTGGGGTTAGACCTATATACCTGAAGATCAAGGTTTATGAGACTAGCAGAAGTAAGAGCACGCATAATCCGGGAGGTCAATGAGTTGAGGGGCAATCGAGAGATGGTGACACGGGCTGTTCAGGATTGTGTCGAAGTTGTCAATTAAATGCATCCAAAGAGGAGGAGGTCAGGTGGAGGGTGTCGGGGCTTAGATTGTAAAAATGTTGAATTCACGTGGAATAAGGCATGTTCGGTTCAACACGCACCGTGTAAATGGGATTTTAACTAGCCCGGGCCAAGTCTTGAATGTCATCAGATCTCTTTAAAGGGAGGATATAGGAAGCGGCTAGGCAGGCAAGATAAAGTTACATATAGCCGCCAATGGTATCTCACATCTGATTCACGCCTGCAGGCCTACGAGGGATATATTTAGTGCTAAGTCTGACATGACCAAGGGCCCTTACTGTGTATACTAGTCACTTGGAGAAGGCCAAATTAGCCCCTCTCCCCCTGCCTAGCCTAGCCTATAGTCCCCCTTTAAGTGACTATTGGCCCTCTAAATACAATTGATTATTAATATTATTATTGTTATCATACACTCTTAAAGTCTATCAGAAGTCTGGTAGTATGAAAACATTGCAAATCTTTTTTCTTTTAATTGGTCACGTGTAGATGCGTGCACTCAGCCTTTTTGGCTCACCGTAGGGGAGTCTATACAACACCGCTGCGTCCGTCGTCCGTCGTCGACGTCGTCCTGTTTCAAAAACAGTGGCATGTTTCTTAACCGCTAAAGCTATGAATTTAAAACTTTGTACACAGGACCCCAGGTCACGTGGCCAATGACAATGAATTTCGGCCCGATCTGATTCTTGACTTGGCCACCAGGAGGCCAGAAGTGGAAACCTAAAAGTGTGATATCTCTCTTAATGAGTGACTCGTTTTTGATAAAATGCTTATGGTAGGTACTCCTAGCAAGGATACACATGACTCCCTACGTCATATAACCGCTGACAATGAAATTCGGTCTGATCTTATTCTCGACTTTGCCACCAGGGGGACAAAACTAAAAAAGGTAAAAAGTTCAATATCTCGCTTATTAGTGACTTTGTTTTTGATGATATTTTTATAGTAGCTTCTCCTAGCAAGGATTCATCACATTTCCTACGGTTTTTTGATTTGACCTAATTTTCAAGGTTTCAGAGGTCAAATGGTGTAAATTGGCCATTTGAGTGTAAATATGGCACGTTTCTCAACCGCTAAAGCTATGAACTTGAAATTTGGTACACATGACTCCCTACGTCATGTTACCTCGGACATCGGATTTCGATCCGATCTGATTCTCGACTTGGCCACCAGGAGGACAAAACTAAGAAAGGTAAAAAGTGCATTATTTCGCTTATTAGCGACTTGTTTTGATGATTTTTTATGGTAGGTATCCTAAGCAAGGATACATCACATGTCATACCGAGTTTGGTTTGACCTACATACTATACATGCAGCATGTTTCTTAACCAGGATGAATTCCTAACCACCAAATATCTATACTGTGAACACAATGGCCCCTGGCCGTTTCATTTGATATTTCAAATGAAAAGGCCAGGGGGTCACCGTATAGATATTTGGTGATTAAGAATTCATGCTAGAAAAATATGCTATTATATTCATGTAGTTTATAGCCAAATGTAAATTATATGCCATTTAGGCTAGTCTGTGACCTCTAAAAGTTGTCAAGTCAAAAACCCATGTGACGTATAATACTGTATGGTGGTTAGATGAACCCATATGATATCAGATTGATGGCAATCGGGCAAGTAGTTAAATGGGGATATGGCGTCCTACTTCCTGTTCTCAAACGGAACGTTTATAATTAGAGAGTCCTAAGGATGTCGCTCAAATTGGACCCTGTTGCATGCATCCTGATAGTGTCAAAATAAATCCTTATTCAACGGTTTAGCATGGTCTGTCACAAGATAAAGCCATGATTTGTTTTTCTTAGGCTTGTCTGAAGTGCACTCGCCTGACTACGTATCCCCTTTAAGCAATAATTACCTTTTTAAGGTTTTCAGATTTGACCCCCTGGACTGGCCAAGCTGTGAATCAGATCGAACCGAACTTTGGTCCCTGGGATCACCTGAGTATAGGGTACCGTACACGTTTACCACATGTACGATCAATATTCACTGCAGTTAAGAAACGTACCGTAGCCTAACGACCAATATACGCCATTTCACCTCTGTGACCTTGAAAGGTAGGTCAAATCAAAATCGGTACAACACGTGATGTATCCTTGCTTGGAAGTATTTACTATAAATATATTATCGAAAACAAGTCACTAACAATCGAGATTTTGCACTTTTTACCTTTTCGGTTTTGGCCCCCTGTTGGCCGAGTCGAGAACCACATTGGACGATATTCAGTGTCGGACGTTATCTGACCTAGAGAGTCGTGTGTACCAAGTTTCAAGTTTTTAGCTTTAGTGGTTAAGAAACGTGCCATTAACACATCTCCTGCCATCCCATTTAAATAATCCTGGTTCCCGGTAGCAATTTCCGCCAAATCCCAAAAGGTGCTAAAAGTGCACTTGCTGACAATAATTCCTCCCAAGTGTGCCAGTTATTTAACATTTTTTGGGCTGAAAAAGAAATTCCTTGAGGAAAAAAGGAATTTGGTTTAGAAAATTATGCTTTAGGGGTCCTTTAATCAGAAAGGTCTACTTTGGGAAGCCTTTTTTCGGTCATCCCAACTAATTTTTAAATCAAGGGAAAATTACGATTTCAATTTTTCACATCTTCGAATGTTATATGATGTAATAAATTCGAATGTCACATGATGTAATAAATCCCTACTTCTTCACATCTCCCAGAACGCTCTACGATTACAGACTGCTTTAAGGCACAGAACATTGTAACAACAAACTTTTGAGTACCAAATAAACCTAATTAAATCGTACGAAGTCAGTGTGTTAGAAGATTTTGACTGAACAACCCTGGTCTTTTTAAAGGATTGTCTTCAACTTGGCCATAGAAATTCTTTTTGAAATCAAGAACTTCATCGTTGCAGATTAAAATTGTGTTTGTGGAGTGTTAACCTTACAATGCTGGTATCACATATCCTTGGAATAATGTTTCTTTATGCCTTTGTTAAGCATCCTTTTAGCTATTTCTGTGCAGCAACCATCGGAGATAAAGAGACGACAGTATCCATGAACCATTTAAATTGGTCTTTAATACGGTAATGAGGTGTATCATATTACCTCATTAGCACCATGCAAACACCCGACAATCAAATATAGCGGTTGGGATAAAACACTCCAAGTTAAACTCAGTTTAAGCCGCGTTGTGAAAAAGGTAAATTTAGCAAACAATTTTTTGCTCCTTCTGATTTTCCTGACATCCCACAAATCCCGGCTGTTTTCGGGTCTATCCCGGCACCTCGAAAAATACCGTTCCCCTCCTCTTACAATCCCAGTGGTCATCTTGCTCAATGGATTAAACTTTGTTTGAGAGATGTGCCATACAGGTACATACTTACATCATGAAACAGTCAATTTATGTCTTTTGACCTCTGTGACCATAAAAGAATTGGTCAAATTGAATATCCTGGTGACACTCAGTTTATGGTCCAAGATGCACCCACGACATAAATAATATCACCAGGGGCCATATACTCACCTGTGACCAGTGACAGGAATATTGTTATTGTTACTAATTACAGAGAATTTGACCTCTGTGACCTTGAAAATTTATGTCAAGGTCAAAATCTTGTAACCACTTTGTTTAGCTTGTGATCAGATTAATCAGTGACATACATTTGAAGATTACACAGTGAACGATTCTTGATATATGACCCCTACAGGATTTTATGACCTTGGCCTATAATTCACCCAGGAAAAGTAGGTCACATCAGAGTCTTTCAAATCAATTTATTTGGAAGACTCTGGTCACATCGACATAAATCTGTAGACACATTTAAAGAGTCTGGGATTAATACCGAGTATAAACGTGAGGTGAACGACCAAGCCAAAACCAATTACGAATTATGAAAACATTGAGAGAATAAGAGGAAGCATCATGACCTCCAAGGTTTTTGCATCTTATCAAGATATACCCCGGCTATGTTTAGAGGGAGTACAGACCACGCGGTTCGGGATGTAGAGGAAGAGGAGACCTACTCTTCCCTGTGTGCCTTAAAGTTTACAATGTGAGCAGTCACTCTGCCTTGAGAACTACTCTTCCCTGTGTGCCTTAAAGTTTACAATGTGAGCGGTCACTCTGCCTTGAGAACTACTCTTCCCTGTGTGCCTTAAAGTTTACAATGTGCGCAGTCACTCTGCCTTGAGAACTTCTCTTCCCTGTGTGCCTTAAAGTTTACATTGGCGCAGTCACTCTGCCTTGATTTAGCTACAAAATGACTAAAAAGAAACACAACATGAAAATCACGAATGATATAATTACCTAATGCTAAACTTCCCCCCTGCTATCATATTCTATAGTAAGACAATGGCCACGCGGTGTTAAAGTAATCAAATATTGCAATCAATTTATTAGTTCGTTGCGGGAATCCCTGCAAATTAATTTACAGATAAGTTATTTCAAGGTATCATCTTCGGTGGATCTGCCATCCTTTGTGGGGGGAAAAGGTGATACCTGTGCTGTAATCACGTTATGATTAAAGCTTTATCCCAGCCCAAGACAGCAGATTCAGCCAAATTCTAAAATTGCCCTTTGCTGACATTAATTCTTCCCCAAATGTGCATGTAATTTCGTATCTTATTAGCAGAAATAGAAATTTTTGGCAGAGAAATTTATTTGGTTCATAAAATCATTCTTCAGGGGTCACTTCAGAAAAACTGCCTAAAATAGTCAGTAAGGGCTTGTTTGTGAAGCTTTTCCTGCAGTCATCCAAATTAGATTTTTGAAAGGAAAATCCAATTAAGCCATTTCCCGATGGTCATATATATGTATTTTGCAAATTTTGCATTTTTACAATTACAGGTATAATATTTTTACAATCAGAGGGACAATTCACAGTGCGATGTTGAAAAAAGTTAAAATAGGAAATTCAAAAAATAATCCTATCCTGAACATGTTAAAAGTTAAGACATTTTTACAAAAAAAGATAATAATTGAGTTTGCGGAGTATAAATCTTACGATGCTGGTATCACATTTCCTTGGAATAATGTTTTTTCGTGCTATTGTTAAGCACCCTTACAGTATCCATGAACCATTCATTGGTGGACCTGTCTCACGACAATGAGGTGCATCATATTACCTCATTAGCACCAGGCAAACACTGGCAAATTGAATATAATGAGGATCACGAAAAACACTCCAACAGCAGGGGGAGGGAGGTTCCTGTTCCGTTGTCACATGATAAACAACATGAAAAAAGCATTTTTGGCAAATCCAAACACACTTTTTGCCCTCCCGAATCTTAATTTGGGTGTCAATTAATCCCATTGCTGGTTGGTCTATCATGGTTACCCACAACATATCATTTCCCCTCTTATTTCAATAAAACAGCCAGGTGCCAATGTGCACACCAGATTGAACTTTGTTAGTCAGTTTATGTCATTTCGTCGATGATTTCACAAAGTGACCAATGTGCATTTTTTTCTGAAATTGAGATAACGTCGCCAACAGAACAGGGTTCTACTAACCATGTCTACTTACACACCAATTATCATGGTGATATTCAATGCCAATGTCAATTATATAACTTTTTTGCCTCTATTCATGCATTTAGTGCCATTAATATACTCTTTCATGTCACTTTGTGAAATCATCGATGATTTATTGGAACCTCTGTGACCTTAAAAAAGATGTCGTATTTATACTGTCGTCATTTGATTCATGATGGGGCCGAGGAGATGTAGTGGCTCGGATCCTTGCTTGACTGTTGAACCCCTACCCTTGACGTATTTTTTTGCAATTTGAAAATGTTAATAATTACGGGTAACAAACAGTGCAAAAAATTCAGCCAATCTTGCTTGGAATGTAAACACACTGCATCTACCAAGACAATGCATGAAAAAAACATGATAATTAACGAGAATCTGATAAAGCTTATTAAAATACCACTTTTATGGAGACATTGGCAACTTTCCCTCAATAAATCAAGTAAAAGAACAAAGTGAAATGCCAGCTAACTTATCTAAGGTTACAACTTGAACAGTGATTTATTTCCCGAGAGCAGAGGTTCACCTGATGTTGAGGCAAACCATGTTTTAATACATTTCATTTTGAAAAAAAATGTATGTAACCCTGCATCACAACTGATTGTGGTTAAGGCCTTTTGATATCATGGGAATTGTAAAGTTATGGTTAGGGCGCCGCGTTCATAACCCAAAGGTGGATTCGACTCCCGGTAACCCTTGAGCAAGACATTTAACTGATCCGCTGCTTTGCTGTTGTATAACACGATGTATAATATTGTTGTTGTTGCTGATCTACAGTGACGCTGTACACTCCAGCTAGGTCACTGTGTTCAGAATCTGCATATGAGTTAGTCGAACCAAGAGTTCGGCTGATAACATGCGGTGGAACACTCTGCCGATTAGCATGGGAATTGCCAAGAACATTGGGTGATATGAATAAAGACTAGCAAATGCTTTTACGTCAATTTTGTACAGAAAGGCCTAGTGTAAATGTACATGGAGTTTCAGATAAAAGCATTTGCTAGTCTTTATTCATATCAACCATTGACAGTCAAGACATTCCTCTTGGAATATTTTTTTTGTAATACATATTTTTATTGAGGAACAAATAACAATTTGGACAAATTACATGAAACAGATAATACAAATGCAGTATACATACAGGGATTTTTTTGTTTGAACATTTTTGAGCATTGTTGAGTGTGATTTTTTGAGCAAGCGCTTTTGTACATTGATCAATTTTCAGTGGAAAGGGCGCAATATCAAGTGTTATTTATTGTTTATTATTATTATCGTTTTATAAAATGAAATAACCTATACACATAATAACAAGTAATTTTCAACAAAAGCAAATAATATTCTTTATGATGTACATTTAATCCTGCCTGGTCATTCCCTTTTTCTTGCCCCTGATATGATTGGGATACTTGTTGGTTCTTGCTGTGATGCAGATTACTCTCGATACTTTGCCCTTTCTGGAACTTAGACTGTTCAGGATAATCTCTCACTCTTCCCAGGGAAAAATCGAATTAACTCAAATATATTTAGCTGACGTGATCGCTATCTTGCTGATGACGGCATATCGAATGGTGTCCCTGATGCGGGTGTCTATTATGACGGTCTCTGGTCAAAGACAAATCTATTTTACTCGAATGCAATTTCGCTCATGCATAAACAAGTTATGCATGAGCGATATACCGTATGCATGTGATGTGACACCGTGATAATTCTACTACAAACGCTTACTCAAAATAGTAGAGTGGAACCTCCCTTAGCGGACTCTTCTCGATCAAGGATATCCTCTCTTAAGGACACTGAGTTTGGCCCCAAGTTGGTTGTTTCCATTCAATTTGACCTCTCTAATCAGGACACCTCTCTATTAAGGACACCACTTGTAAGTCCCGAGGGTGTCCTTAATAGAGAAGTTCTACTGTATTAGCTTAGCATTGAGAGACAACAATACATCCTAATGAAATGTCCAGGGACATTGTGCTCATCTGGGGCAAAAAAAGGCAGTAGAGAATAGATGCATGTATATTTGACTGTCGTGTTCACTATTTCCAATTTTTTTTCTATTCCAGAAGGATAGAGGACTTTCACTGAAAATTTTGACCACAGTGACTTTGAAAATTAAGTCTTATTATGCAGGAATAATCCTCTTACTCTTGAGGGGTACGCCATTTGTAATTACTGGTGGTCCTGGAAAATAGAAACGCAGTTATAACAATGCAGTGCAGTTTTTATGCCTCCAAATTTACGCAAACGTATTTATGGTATTTTGTATATCTGTCTACAAAATGCTAAGACTGCTGCCATTTTCAGGCGTAGACCCACCCTTTCACACGATTTTTTTAAACCGCATCAGAGCAAGTATTTTGGATTTTGCGGTATATAAATGTAAATTTCATTCATTCATTCGTAGTAAAAAAAAATAATTTTTGGCTCACCGTAGGGGAGTTTAAACAACACCGCAGCGTCCTTCGTCTGCAGTCGTCGTTATCTATATCCTGTTTCAAAAACAGTGGCACGTTTCCTAACCGCTAGGGCTATGAACTTGAAACTTTATACACATAACCCCTCAGGTCAAGTGACCATTGACTCTGACTTTCGGTCCGATCTGATTCTCCACTTGACCACCAGGGGGCCAAAGTTAAAAGCTAAAAAGTGCGATATCTGGCTTATAAGCGACTCATTTTCGCTAACAATTGTTACGGTAGGTACTCCTAGCAAGGATCCATCACATATCATACGGGTTTTTGATTTGACCTAATTTTCAAGGTCACAGAGGTCAAATGGCGTAAATTGGCCGTTTGATGGTAACTATGACACGTTTCTTAACCGCTGAAGCTATGAACTTGAAATTTGGTACACATTACTCCCTAGATCAGATAACCCCCGACACCGAATTTCGGTGCGATCTTGTTCTCGGCTTGGCCACCAGGGAGCCAAAACCAAACAAAAGTGGAATACATGTATCTCGCTTATTAGTGACTTGTTTTCGATGATATTTTTATGGTAGGGACTCCAAGCAAGGATACATCACATATCTAACGGGTTTTTGATTTGACCTAATTTTCAAGGTCACAGAGGTCAAATGGCGTAAATTAGTCGTTTGTGTGTATCTATGGCACGTTTCTTATCCACTCAAGCTATGATTTTATGGTAGGTACTCCAAGCGACGATACATCACATATCAACCGACGTTGGTTTGACCTATATACTATACATGTAGCATGTTTCTTAACCAGGATGAATTCCTTACCACCAACTTTCTATGCGGTGAGAACATTGGCCCTTAGCCGTTTCATTTAGCTCACACAGGCCAAGCCACATTATCACGTCCTATATCCGTCATCGTCGTCATTTGTCTTCCGTCAACACTGGTCGTACATTTGCCCGCCATTGTGTCTCAAAAGTTGAAACTTGTGTGTATGTATAATTTGAAAACATGACTTGACATGTACAAAAAATCTAATTTAATGTCCACTCCTACCAGACATCTCTGCAAGTAGGTTAATGTGACCTACTTTCCAGTTGGAAATAGGTGAAGGACATAAAATCATATTTGGGTCATATCCCAAGAACCATTCACTTCATAATAGTCACAGATCCTGTGTTCTCTCTCATTCAGAGAAATAATCTGCTGGAAATAAACAGAACTACGCGCTTTTTCCATCGTGGCCATGATTCAAGAAATTTCCCTGCCTCAAACTTTTTCAAAATTTAATTAGCATTTCAGGTCGTACAAGAGATCACTTTCCTCTATCGTTTAGGATATTATCTATTTATCGAAATGCGTACATTGTGGCTAATTAATCTTTCCAGTTCAGTGAGCTGCCATGGAAACACATTGGGCGTCATACTGAACTTCCAGCGGTATTGCCTCCGTTACCTCCGCCTATATTAGACGCGCTTAGTAATGTCAATACAATGAGGGTCAAGATGATTGGGTGTATTTACATTGAAATATGGACATTTTAAATGTGACCTACTTCCAATTAAAAAGGAGAAATGCATAATCATTTATCCATCTAAATAACTTTCAGGTTCTTGAGTTAACAACCGCACATGTTGGGTCTTGGTTATGGGTGGTTTCCATGGAAATGACAGCTGCGTAAAAATCGTGTCACGTTGAGAACCCATTTCAATAATAAACAATTTTCTGAAAGTGTTCGATATTTTTACAATTTTGTTTCAACTCTGAGACAGTCAAACATGCCCCCCAAACAATAAAGGTGGCAATATCTTGGCAACAGAGGGAGGCAACAAACAGCTTATGCCTTTAGATAATTATGAAATGCTCCAAGGACCATGTGCCTTGTCACTGAATGTATCGTACAAACCACGCTGTCAGTGTCATTTTTTCATAATTTTCGATTTTATATCTCCATCCTGCAGCCATTTATCTATCGCTGATGCTATTCATAGCGCCATGGGGCGAGTTTACCCCGAGGGCGAAAGTATGATGCGGACGAAAAAGGTATTTGATCCGGATCAAATTCTGAACCGGTGTAACATCTGTGGTTGTTCCCCATGTTTCAGTGTTTCCAAACAATAGGCAGCTAGAGAGACCATGACTTTTCAATAGGGGGGATACACAGAAAAACTCGTCAATCTATTTTTGAGCGTTCCCAAACAATGAGGGGAAACACCCAAAAACAGAAACACTCAAAAACATTACACCGGGTTAAATAAGCCGGGTCAAATTTGTATGGTTCAAACACCGCTTGTTCAGAATGGTATGACGGAGTCAACTGACAATTTTGGAGTGGTCCTTCACGCTGATTCCTGGGGGAGTTTTAAGTCCTTTAAAGTCAATGGCACAGTCGTCATTTTTACAAAATTTGTCTTTTTGTGGAGGGTCATGGAGGTCACAGATTTATCAGGGGCCCTCCTACAAGGACCATCAGTTGTATTTGTGAGCTCTGTAAGTGATATAACTTTGTAACATAATCCGTGATCCACGATTGACCCATTTC
Source organism: Lineus longissimus (assembly GCF_910592395.1). Lineage (NCBI taxonomy): Eukaryota > Metazoa > Nemertea > Pilidiophora > Heteronemertea > Lineidae > Lineus > Lineus longissimus. The sequence goes on along the minus strand of NC_088323.1, from coordinate 8,279,014 downwards.
ACATAAGATTTGTGGCTGCTATCAACTTTCGGCGAAGGTAGGCCGAATCAGACCATGATTATTAAACACGAGTCATAATTATCGATAAATTCCCGTCCCCAAAGGTCTAATTTTCATAAAAGCATTTAATTTTGGATATGTGTCCTCGTACACAAAATTGCTTGGTTGTTGATTTCTCTATTTTGTCATGTCAAAGCATTCGTTTTTCATTCAGTAAAAAAATACCAGTAACCAGACACCCCCAAAATCAGATATTTTGTGGCAATTTTTTTTAGTTTTTCGTATTTTCACTTGACTATACATTTCATAGTCCAATCATAAATTTTATGTTCGCATCGTTTGGGGCTCTGGAGGGCGAACTACTGGTCGGATTTCTTTAAAGTTTGGTTTTTATTGATCCTTGCCCCCAAAACCAAACGGGACTTTAGGAAATCAGCATTCTCAGCGAAGTCCAATCGTCCTTTTGAGGGAGGGTCCCCTGGATAGGCCATATTTTGTTTCTGGGTATTTCTCATTCATTCTCGGCACATGAGTAGATGGACAAAAAAAACCTAAACAATTCATCCAGATTGGTTTAAAAATAAACCGTACTGAGCGGAAAATGTTCGAATTCAATGCTCTACGTCAATGCATACCCAAGTGCAGACAAAAAGAGATGATGAATAACCATGAGGGCAATTTAGGCATATGTCTTGACTCATTTGTGCAAATTTGATGTAAGACCGAGAGGGAGTCGATAACAATGCCAAAAGGCTCTGCGTCAATTATAGGCTATAGTTAGATGCAAGTCCGACGGATGGGATCATTAAGGCAGAAAATTCAGATAATAAGGCATGATATATGTTTTTCAGGGCGAAGTTTGGCTGGTGGATGAGACAGGCCCTGAGCAAATTAGGCAGGGGTTTCTCAGCTACTTCTTCTTGGCCAACACCCGTCACTGCATGCATAAAATAGGGCTAAATGCGAAATGGAGGTCTGAATGAGCGAGGACCACTGATGACTTCGAACAATGAAAAAAGCTCGATGCACATTTAATTAATCGGATATTAAAAAAGGTATTTGCGAAACCTCTCAAATTAACCTCATGGTAGGAACACTTTTTGCTGTCTACTCGCTTAATTCAAACAATGTTATGCAATTAAATGAATCTTTAATGAACTCATCACTGGTGAAATCTGGGCCACACAACATTACATTTTTAACAAAACCTTCTTATTTCCATGTTAAAGGACCAAAAACTTTTAGAATTTGCTAAGTAAACAGGAGAAGAACAAACCTATTGAAGTAAAATGCCGCTGAGCTTTCTATGTTGAGCTTTCACTTTCTGGTTAATTGTAATCAAAATTACAATTATGACAAATAAAATACTAACCTTAATGATGAAACACACTTCCGCAGGTCGAATTACCGAGTTAAATGAGACTTAATCCATTTCGAAAGCTGAAAATGTTCTCCATGGAGCATCAGTATAGAGCAGACAATACAGCCAGATGAAGACTGACAATTATCCTCACGCACTCAAAACTCACGCTGCTTCACTTCATGCAACTATCAATTGGTATCTTGTATCCCCCCTATACGTGGATAGGCATGGTCTGACCTTGGGGATTTGATGTCGTTAAAGATCCAATGGTTGAGTGTTATTCATTTCTCACTTGGTGATGTTTTATAAAGTCAAAGAATGTTGTCACACATGTACTCTGTCTGTTCAAAAAATTAAACCCGAATTTGAACATTTCCAATTGTGTAAATTATTATGAACCAAATTTCAATTTCAACAATGTTGTTATGCACAATGATAAATATTCAGGGAATTATGTGCACAATAAAATTACCAGACCAGTGTTAACTTTTATTTATTAGAGCCACACGAAACGACAATGAACACTGATAGTGAAGGCCTTTATAGGAAACCTGTAGCGAAACGCTTATAAAAATGGGGAGTTTTGAACGGCCCGGCTAAAGCCTGAGGCGGAAATAAGCTTCCTTTGATAAATTTGAGTTTCCCTCAGGTGGTTGATTATGTAGCCAATGAGCTGCATAAGAAGTAATCACCAATTTAGTAATTTTTACCACGTTCAACTAGTCTAAATAAAGACTTGTGCCATGACTGGATCTCTTTAATATAACTCTGGTGTATCTTAATTGATGTGCACTGCCAAAACATAATGATGGTGAACCACTTTTTCATACAAGCTGATGTTGTTCCTCTTCTAAATTGGAGTGGTAAGATAGCATAGCAGGACTGACGAGAGAAGTTAAGGGCGTCGAAAGCTTGAAGAGGATGAGTGCAAGTCATCAATTGATAGTTGCATTAATCTGGAGCAGTATGATAAATAAGGTTAATTGCTTGTCTTATGAAGCAATCAGATTTTGTCAGAATGTGCGCATTTGTTGTTTTTGCGATCTGACCGTACATTGGCATGATATAGACAACACACGATCTGTATCAGCTCACACTGGTCAGCTATAAAAATGATACACTATATCATGATAAACAGAATGCTTTGTCTGGAGAGTATTAACTTCCAAGTAAAGTTTGTATGATTTTATGTCGGATTCGAAGCTTTGGTTAGAATTGCAATCCCCATCATCAGAAATGACGTAGTTTGATCGCATACACTATAAATCTATTGAATAATGGCACTTAATTCGTCAAATGTTGAGCTTTTCATGAGTAATGATCGTGAATTGTAAACTCGTTCCAAAGATTTAAGTAGATTCCCGAAGATATGTATCATTGATGATGATCGATTGAACTCCAACCTCAACACATCAGATTGCTCGTGGTCAGTACTCAGTCATAAGCGCGACACATGTATTACACATTTTATGAATAGACTTGACCTTTAACATCAAGATGTATTCCTGTGCATGCAGAGCTTGGCAGCAGCTTTACCTGCCATCACAGGCGCCCGAGAGGTTTGCACCGAATGACCCAAGCACGTGTAAACACTCACAGTTGTCTGGATGTAGTATAACTGTGACAGATATGTCAATCTGTTAACCCTTCACCTACCGAGTCATTTGGTTTCTAAACCAGAATGTATTAGAATATCGGGAAAACACTAGCTAGTATATCAATTTCAGAAAGTTACAACCTCAAATCGTCAATTACAAACTAACGAGAAACAAAGCTTTCACAGCTCTTGAAAGAGACTTATTCTTGAAGCACCGTCGCGACTTCCGTTCCGCATAAAACCCAGGTTTTACCAGTTTTAACCACAGATGAGCAATCAATCATTACATCGATCATTGCAGCGATGAAAACTACTTGTATATGTTAGGTGTTCTTGATGTGCTACAGAGTACATTGTCTTCTCTCTGATTTGCTCTGTCTTTTTGCAATAATAACCACCCATACATGCGAGTTGACTAAATTTACCCCCCCCCCCCCCGCAAACAATGTATAGGCCTACCTGATACTGCGACACAAAATCTTTATTCAGACTAGCTGAACTTAGTAAAAATAACTTGATTGGTGATTACCTCATATACGGTTCAATGACTTGAGTGAGTAATGTTATGCAACATTATGCAATGTTACCCAGATGCCCAGCTCACATAATCAAATACCGGAGGGGAACTCAAAACTGCTAAGATTTATCAAAGGAAGCCTATTCCCGCCTTAGGTGTTAACCGGGCCGTTGAAAACTCCCCATTTTTGGCTCACCGTAGGGGAGTGTATACAGCAGCGCAGTGTCTGTCGTCCGTCGTCGTCCGTCATCGTCGTCGTCGTCGTCGTCGTCTGTATCCTGTTTCAAAAACAGTCGGCACGTTTCTTAACCGCTAAAGCTATGAACTAGAAACTTTTAACACAGGACCTCCCCTAGGTCAGGTGACCTCCTACAATGAATTTCGGTCCGATCTGATTCTTGACTTGGCCACCAGGAGGTGAGAAATGGAAACCTAAAAATTGTGATATCTCTCTTATGAGTGACTTGTCTTTGATAAAAATTTTATGCTAGGTTCTCCTAGCAAGATACATCACATATCATACGGGTCTTTGATTTGACCTAATTTTCAAGGTGACAGAGATAAAATGGCGTTGATTGTCCATTTGAATGTAACTATGGCACGGTCTGATGCGATTCTCGACATGGCCACCAGGGGGCCAAAACTTAAAAAGGTAAAAAGTGCAATATCTCGCTTATCAGTGACCTGTTTTCAATCATATTTTTCTGGTAGGTACTCCCAGCAAGGATACATCATATATCCAACGGGTTTTTTATTTGACCTAATTTTCAAGGTCACATAGGTCAAATGGCGTAAATTGTTTGTTTGAGTGTAACTATGGCACGTTTCTTAACCGATAAAGCTATGAACTTGGAATTTGGTACACATGACTCCCTACATCATATAACATCCGACACTGAATTCCGTTCTGATATGATTCTCGACTTGGCCACCAGGGGGGCCAAAACTAAAGAAGGTAAAAATTGCAATATCTCGCTTAATAGTGACTTGTTTTCAATGATATTTTTGTGATAGGTACTCCTAGCAAGGACGCATCATATATCTTCCGGGTTTTTGATTTGACCTAATTTTCAAGGTCGCAGAGGTCAACTAGGGTAGTGAGTGTAACGACGGCACGTTTCTTAACCGATATGAAGCTATGAACTTGAAATTTGGTACACATGACTCCCTATGTAATGTAACCTCTGACACTGAATTTAGGTTCAATCTGATTCTTGACTTGCCCACCAGGGGCCAGAAGTTGAAACCTAAAAATTGTGATATCTCTCTCATGACTGACTCGTTTTCGATAAAAAATTTATGGTAGGTTCTCCTAGCAAGGATACATCACATATATCATACGGGTTTTTAATTTGGCCTACTTTCCAGCGTCACAGAGGTCAAAAGGCGTAAATTGGCCGTTTGAGTGTAACTATGGCACGTCTCTTAACCGCTAAATCTATATGAACTTGAAATTTGGTACACATGACTCCCTACGTCATGTTACCTCGGACACCGAATTCCGATCTGATCTGATTCAGGACATGGCCACCAGGAGGCGAAATCTAAAAAAGGTAAAAAGTGCAATATCTCGCTTATTTGTGACTTGTTTTCGATTATATTTTTATGGTAGGTATTCCAAGCAACGATACATCACATGTCTTACCGACTTTGGTTTAACCTATATACTTAACATGAAGAATGTTTCCTAACCATGATGTAACCCTAACCACCAAATATAAATACGGTGAGCACAATGGACCCTGGCCGTTTCATTATATGCGTTTCGTGATAGGTTTCCTTTAAACCAACAACCAAGTTGTAAAAGGGCAGTGGCCATGATAATTCATTTATATGGCAGCCAGGGAAATTCAAGTGCAAAGCTCTCTTGTAATTCTGCACTTGATGTCCTGCCAAAATGAAGTAATAATTTTTCCGACTTTTAAAGACCATTTCAATGGACAGGTTCTAAAAAATATGGAGTAAATCACTGTCAGTTTTTTTCTCTACGATGCAGCTACATGTACATGTATGTTCAATAACTGCATGGCCAAATGATCTATCGCTGCCATCAAACGCTTTGAAAAGAATATGTGCCAGGCCACATGTTAAATATTTCTTGGTTTACTCAGAGTCAATAGGGAGTTTCCGCATCGCTTACGATTACGATTATGATTTCAAAGTCGTAATCGTAATACTCTCAAAACCGGCATGAACCAGAAATTTTGTTTCCGCTTTGGTGTACTGTAGTATAGGCCCTATACTCTGCTCTCATGCTCTGGATGCACTTTTCTCGGCGCAAAAACATGATCAAAATCGCCGTTGATCACATTAAATGCAGTTCCTATGTTTGACAGATATGTTCTAAAGTATTCTTCAATGAATATTTCACCTTGAATTTGATATGTAGCGTGGAAAATAGGCTTTTCGCTAATCCATATAATCGTTTTTCGACTTACGAAGATCAGTCGGAATCCTCGTAAGAACGAGACGAAAGTACCATCGATGATTTCGCCGGGGATGACGTAGCACCAAAAATCGATGACGTCAAACACAAATCGTAATCGTAATCGTAATCGTAATCGTAAGCGATGCGGAAACTCGCTAATGAATGAATGGAATGAATTAGATGTCAGGTGATCGAGAGGGAGTCTAAAATTAAATTCAAACAATTTTGAAAAGTTGTGTCATTGCAAGACATTTGGTTGAATCTCCCCCCCCCCTCCCAAAAAAGAAAACAACTATATTGCAGAGTCTCCCCCATGTTATCAATTATTTCATAAACACTAGTCACTATTCAAGGGGTTTTCGTACACCAACGATGTTATTCATATATTCGGACCCTCTCTAAAGTGTTATTTGAACATTGTGAAAGTTAAAAACATAAACCACAAACATCCGCAAATATGCCTTTGCAAGTATGAAAATGTATTCTTTTTGTCCTCATAATGCAAAGACAGTTCTCTCCGGTAAACCAAGAACTAAAAACACGTGGCCTAACATCACTGGGTTGACTTAATATCCAATTTTGAATTTATAGTATGACATTGCCTGAGCTGCCATCTTTAATTGGAAATGAGTGAAAAAATATAGCCGACATACAGCAGCATAAAAACACCTGGACCAAGAATTAATAACTTAGTGGAAGCAATACAGTACAGCCCCTGGACTGAGTTGTTCAAAACAACGTTAGTTTTAACCGAGTCGTTGCAGTCTTAACATGAACATTTTAAGGCCGGGTCTGTTTGGCAAGCCGCTCGCCGAACAGGCATCTTTTTTTGTCCTGTTTGGAGAGCCGCTTGCCAAACAGCACTAAAAAGCCACCCTGTTCGGCCAGCCGGGCTTGCCAAACAGGTAAAAAATCTACCCTGTTTGGCGAACTGGAGACTTTACTTTAATATTAATGAGTTCGGCTCTCCATTCAGGACAAGAAAAAGTCGCTGTTTGGTAAGCTGGGCTTGCCAAGTTGTCACTTCCAAATTTCCAAATTTTAATGGGTTTAACTGGAAGAGATAATGTCCATAAGGATACTTAACGTAACCGTTAGGGATAACGTGACTTTTGTGCTTCCAAATAACCGGGCCCTGATCTAGAAAGACGTTCCAAATTTTGACAAAAAAGAGATGTTTCAAAACAAATTGGCTGTTTGTGTGGGCTATTGCTAAAATTAGCTGTTGTCGCTAAAATTTTGTCATAAAGTGCATGCCACAAATATTACCAGATGTTTTGTAGTCCCTAATAAAGAATTTGTTTGGAGATCGTAAAGCACTCTAAGTTGAGCACCCAATATCATCCTGCAGGTGCACTTTCAAACAAAATACAGTGGAACCCCTTGGTGGAGCCCCCCTCTCTATCAACCTCTCTATTAAGGACACTAGTTTCAGCAACAAACGCGATATTTAGTCTATCACCAACTGAAAAATAAGCAAATTCGTTAACTTTTAGCTTTGTCAAAATTTCACCATTTACAGTACCTGTTTATCCTTCTAGTGATAAAAGTAACTGAAATCACAATAATTTTGGACGGGCCAAAATCTTTTTCAAACAACAAAGTCTAAATTCTTAATTTTTTTAAATACTTGATACATAATGGATATCAATGATCACAATGCAAAACTTCAAATTACAATTCTTAAATACCTGGATTTAGAATGACTTGGGTGGAGCTGAAATGCTGGCTAAAACCTCGGCTCTGCCTCTGTTTTGGTCAACATTTTAGTTCCACCCTCAAGGTTTTGACCTCCAGTTCGGAATCAATTCCTTAAATTGATGTGGGAGCATGAAGTTTTCCCACTTTGATCAGATTCCACCTTACTGGTAAGTGCGCTAAAATGTTAGGTTTGGAAAGACAAAGAACAGACAACATTAGTGTTGCCATGGTAACTAAGATGTGATAAAGTGGAAACTAGCGCTGCCGTTGGTGTTTTTGGCACTGGTATGGGTTTTGTTCCCTGTATTAAGGTATACATTGTACTATTATAAACATGTGGTGGTAATCTTAAAGCCAGAAGATACATTGGAAAACACAGGAATTGGCTTTGTTGCAAGTGGCGACATCTCTGGCATTTTCAAAAGCTAGCATAATCTTACCGGACTACGTCAAGTTTTGTCAATGTCTACAGTCTCCCTGTAGAAGCTCAAACAACCTTGCCTCCATTTTGCAACTTTCCGGTTAGGAATTTAATGAAGGAACATGAACTGTGTTTGAGAGTCCTAAGTCATAGCATTACGTGTTACCGTAATTCGCAGTACTGCACTGTTATTGGATGATCTCGGTTTAATAAACATTAACGAACGAGACCACTTCACTCCCATTGGCTGGCTTGTATGTATACCGCCAATCACCAGCAAGGCTGTTTAAACATGTTAAATAGGCAAAGATCAGAAAATAAATCCGTGAATAGCATCAATTTCAATAAAAGCGCCAATCTATTCAAGTTTTAAGCTCTGTACACACTGACAACATTTTGGGTAACATGTTGGGAAACATGTTGTCCAGGTGCGATGTTATCGAAAATGTTGGCAGTGTGTACAGGAATTGATACCGAACTGGAGGTATTAGTTGTCTCACCGAAACCGCTCGGGTGGAGCTGCTCCACCCGAGCGGTTGATGACCCGAGCAGTTGAAGTAGGGCGGTTCTTTAAAAATCCTGGTAATTTGAAATAAATAGTAATAGACATGAATGATAAATGCAAGTTAATTTGCCATCATTTAGTAATCTTGATAACACAATTCACTATAAATGAGAATGATTTATTGGCTTAAAAAAGTTGAACACTATTATCCAATAATGTTGTAACCCATTGGCCCGAAAGATTTAGTAAAATTTAGCCAAATATTCAATTTTGTCTCATTGCCCTAGATTTTAAAATATTTTCGCAATTTATTTCATTCTTAGTCTGAAAGTTTTGAATATGGAACTGCGATGACCACCGCAAACGAGCGATTGTCGTCGCATGCGATTAGATTCCAGGCCGCTTCTTTTGCAGTGGTCACAGCAACGTGCAAATCACAGTAGCTTTCTTCTGATCATCTAGCGGGAAATTAAATTGAATTGAATTAGGCCTTCGTTTGCAGAGAAGCGATTTAAATCGCATGTCGATCGCCCATCTGCGGGGGACATTGATAATGTCAATATCAAACCTAGTAATTACTGGTTTTACTTGCAGATGAGAAATCCTTTTGTCGCACATACATGTAGCAGCGATTATAATCGCAGGAATCGCTTGTCTGAAGGATGCTGTACTCGGGGTTCAGAGTTAAGGACGCAACGCCCTCATCTTGTGATCATTCATGCGTAATATCCTGATCGATCGAGAAAGTGATGCACTTTTTTCCCTGTGGTTTGCTATGCAAAAACTGCATCTATTATCGCCCTCACTTCATTTTTGAACGAACACCCAGGAGAATTTATCGGTAATGATTATTTTCCGCATACTATTAACTTCTTTAAACCACTTTATATTCCTGAGGTTATTGTCAAACTAACCTATTTCGTCACACTTCCTCCACTTGTAATGGTCCCTATTGGTTATGTTAATATCGCTGGCCAATCATTCACCTGGATATACCTAATTTCGCCAGTGCTATTGAATTTTGGCTCACCACATAAGCCTATGCGATGACGTGGCGTCCGTAGTCGTATGTTAGCGCGCCACGTTTCGTCAACGCTTCGGCAACCAGGGGACGTGATGCAAAAAACCAACATAAAACATGCAATAGGACCTGTGATTTTGGTCGGATTTTCATGAATTTTTTTGGTAGGTACTCCTAGCAAGGATACATCACATTTCATATGGGTTTTTGATTTGACCTACTTTTCAAGGTCACAGAGGTCAAAGTTTGTTAAATTACGTTTGGCACGTTTCGTTTCTATTTGAGCTACATGTAGATGGTTCTAAACTTGTGTGGACATGTATCTAGGGACTCGGTATTCTACTCAAAAAATTTGGCCCGCTCGCACATCAACAAATCAATTCAACAAAGTCCTATTACTCAAAAACTAACGATCAAATCCGATTGACAAATATGGCCGCCATCTTGAAAATTCAACGAAGTCCTTTTACTCCTTAACTGTTGAACAGATGTCAACCAATTTCCATGTGACATGTACACATGTACATGCACTCTACTATAACCCTGAATCTCCTTAACAATATGGCCGCCAGGTGGCCAGCTTGGAAATTCCATAAAATCTTTAAATTCTCCATAAAAGCACTACCACACCACTTCCTCGAAGATCGCAAAATTGACATCAACGACCAAAACTGTTCTCCCCATATCCACTGCAAATGACATGCATTAACATTACCTGAGGTGAGCACATGGTCCCTGGACCATTTCATTGTATACCGGAGGAGCCAACGATCTAATTATCGTAAGTCATGACCGTCATGTCGTGAAGGGTACCTATTAAAGGGACAACTTGGGCGTGGTAGTTACCTGGCCAGGAGGATAATGACTCTGCTTGCCACCATGCGCCTCCACCAGTAGTATCACGCAGATGCTGAATTCTAAGAATGATAATGGACGGTGTTGCGAGGCAGCTTTGGACATGTCATGTGAATCTCAGGCAGGATGATGCTAGTGCATTGTTTATTGCAGTTCAATGACTTTTCAATTATCCTGTTTGGAGAAGTCACGGTCCTGCTTGGAGCTATTTTTGTATGAAAAACCAACACACCTCATGCCCAAGTTGTCCCTGATCTCCGGATGTGCAAATCTAGGCAAACGCTGTAAGAAATTTCCGGAACCCTGCCTATTTGTGATAGATCAGTTCTGGACGTGTCTTTATTCAGACTCACTTCCGACCATCTGAGTCCGGATTTAGACTCCTCAAAAAGAGTCCGTCTGAACTCCTTCAACGGCTACATAAGTTTGCATAATTTGATGGACAGCAAAATGCAGTACAAAATGTCAAAACAATTATTTATCAAAAAACCGTGACAGAGATTGAAAAGCTATGCCACAATTTTGATTACTGCCATTTATATATATCAGTAACTTCAGAGGGGCCATGTAGAATTAGCGGAATGAGCGGAATGAGCGGAATGAGCGGAATGAGCGGATTCTGTACAAAATATGATGTAATTTCATACAAAATGGAACTTAATGAATTCATTAATTATAATTTGTTCGATAAGCCACAAAGATTATTTTTTTAAAAATCTGAAAATCGCTTTTTACAATCGTTAAGCCATGACTCACAATGAGGGCATGAAAACTGGTCTTGTAGGGACAGTTTAGTTCAGTCGGTAGCCGTGCGCAGCGCTGTATTACCGTACCTCCTTTCGTCTTCAGAGTTCAGGCATGGCGACGATCTTCGCGACAAATACTGGCTTTACCAGCGGATTGAAGCCCAGAATCCGCTCATTTCGCTAATTCTACATGGCCCTGCAGATGGTCATTTGAAACGGAGGAAAGAGAAGAAAACAAGGAAAGGGCTCAAATCATGTGCTTCTAAGGGGTTATCCAATGTGATCTTTACAATGCCTGCATACATGTTGTTGTGCTCTAGCTTTAACATTTTCCAAATTAATTTTATTGTCTAAATAAATGGTCTGTATCCGATCGAAATCTCCAAGCCTGCCCATACCGTTGCTAAGTGATCGACTTGCACTCACTGACTCCAGTTACTGCCAGACACACTAACAGGCACCTTGTCATGTGTACACTGTGTCTGCTCAAATCATCGGTGTGGACTCCCTGTTGCAACAACACTATCTGAATATCAAACTTGATCACAGGCACGAGGAAATAAGAGCTCAATAGCCCCCCCCCCCATCGACCTACAACCCCCTTCACCCACTGACATCACACGTAGTGTCAGTCGATGGGGGGGGGGGGGGCTATTGAGCACTTATTTTCACGTGCCTGTGACTTGATGCGCGGGAAAATACAAATGGATTTCAAGCTTCAGAAACCCTGGTTTGACCCTCAATGTCTTGACATTGCTCATCTTTTAACAACGCAATGGGAATAATTCAGACTGATTTACCCACATACTGGAGACTCCTCTCATGAGAGACACTCGATGAAGGAATCACTTAATCAAGCCTCTGTATTGGTGATACCCCTCACAAAAGGACACTCAACTGAGGAATCATTGAATTAGCTCTGTATTGGAGATACCTCTCACAAAGGGACATTCACTAAATTCAGCAATCATCGAGATACCCCTCATGAAGAGACCTCAGTATTAGAGATTCCCCTCATGAAGGGACACTCTATTCAGGAATTATCGATTCCCCTCATGAAGGGACACTCTATTCAGGAATTATCATGTCAAGCCTCTGTATTGAAGACACCCCTCATGGAGGGACACTCAGTTCAGGAACCATCAAATCAAGCTGTATTGGAGATACTCCTAATGAAGGGACACTCAATTCTTTTTATGGCCCAAGGTTAGTGAAACACCCAGTAGTAGTTCACATTACTGGATTCCCAAGTGGGAATATTGTACTGCGTGACCTTACTGATCGACATCTAAAACAAACATCTGCGATAGTTCATGTCAATGGGGGTCGGTCTTATGATATTAGGATCCAAGTGTTGTCATCTGATATTTAAGAAGTAGCGAGAAATCTTGCCAGGCCGGTGTAACAGTAACAAATGCCCCCCTGGAAAAAGTGTCCGGCCCTATTGTATTCTGCAATATGGTTCTATAGAGACCCTGACCATCAATAGCTCAGAGATTGAAACGCATAATATAATCCTTTGTTTCCTGGGCATTCTATCCTAGGACATTTTAAACTTCTACACCGGCACTAATGTAGAGAGCGCTAGAGTACCCCCGGAGGCCAATTTTCATGTTACTTTCATTCCAAATTTCAAAATACTTAATGAGTGCCTGAAATGTTTCTTTTCAGTTATTTGTTTGCCTGGAAGTATTTTGATGATAATATAGTAATGGAATTTATTTGGGGTACCCATTAAGTTATGAGAAACGGGCTCAACGTTGGCTCTTTTCGCAAAACTTCAATATGTATGGACACTTATCCGGTTACTTAATGAGTAAACTTGAAAACTGATTGTCACATGTTACAAAGAATATCTTAGATTTTCCATTTCCAAAGACCAACATATGGGGTCATCACCTATTTTCCTTTAAATGCTGAAAAAATTATTAACTTTTGTAGTTTTTTCAACTGGTAATTTGTGTTAGCTTCAGTACTGCCATCTTTAGCCACAATGGATAACTTCAGTTGAACAATTTTGGCTGGAGATGGCAGCACTGAAGCTATAACACTACGTAATTACATCAGTTAAAACAAACTACAAAAAATATATTCAGAAAAATTAAAAGAAAGTAAGTAAAAACCCAAAATGTTTGTCTTTCTTAATGAGGAACCTGAACAACAAAACCTGCCAATACCTTAAAATTGGCCTGCAGGCAAGTGAACCATGGTTGCAATGAGAAAGCCATTTCCTGGGTCAATGATTATTGAATATTTCATCCCTTAATTACTCTACATGGGAAAATAGCACCAGAAATGTTGCTTTATTGGTCCTTAATTCTATTTTGATGAGTTTTAGGGAGAAAATCGACTAAATATAATTTTAATGGAAAATGCACTGGAAGTGTACCTTTTAGTACTGGTGCTGCCATCTGGATTTTTAGTTTTGAAGGTTCCTCATTGAATATCTGCACAGGCAAAAATTTTGATGAAAAAGCTATATAGAATTGATGAAAAATCTATATAGAAAATTTCTATATAGATTTTTAATGGACATTTTTGCCTGCAAGGATATTGTTGGTAACATGTGCCAATCAGTTTTCAGGTTTACTCAACAGAATAAGTGTCCAGACATATTGAGGTGTTGCGAAAAGAGCCAACTTTGAGTCCCTGCTTCTCCTAACTTAATGGCTACCCCAAATAAATGCCATTACTATCTTATCATCTAAATACTCCCAGGCAACTGAAAAGAAACATTTCAGGCACTCACTAAGCATTCTGAAATTTGGAATGAAATTAACATGAAAATTGGCCTCCGGAGCTACTTTGGCGCTACCTATCTTACAACTTAAAGGATGTCCCAAATTAATAACAGCAGTGACACATACTCATCTACCATTAGTCCACTATCATGAATTTTTATTTGGGGCAGCCATTAAATAAAAACATTTTGCGGTTTGAAGTTGATACCTTCACAAGTTGACCAAAAATGGTCAAAATTTCAAGGGGGCATAACTCAGGAACCACTGGTCAGATCAAGGAATGATTTAGGTTTGGATGTTTGGTAGTTATAGTCAACCACCAATAAAAATTTCAGCCAGATTTCATCTGGGCGGGGGGGGGGGGGGGCAACAGTCAAAAGTGCCCGATTTTGCCTGATTCTCTCTTGCAATGAACCCTTTGAAGACTGATCTTGCCTTACGGCGTGCATGATGTCACCATGCTTTGCACCTGATCTCGTCACACGGCGGGTAACTGCATGCTACAAGGGTACAAGACCATAAGGGTTAAACTATCTTCACTTCAATACTGAACAAAACGAACAAGTCCTTGCTCTGAAAAAATTCTTTATTTTTTTGCCTTCAAAATAAATGCATACACCAGTCAACAAACATAATGACATTTTATTGCATTTGAGGCAGGATCAATGACATGGCATGCAATGTTTACATACAATTTGAAAATGATAAATAGCACAAGATATACTGTACATATATTCTTCAAACCGGGTAATATTCACGACAATTACATTTCTGCAATTTGAGAGTCAAACGCCAACATAAATCTTGCAAAAATTTCAACTCCAATACATTACCTGGTAACCATTAAATTTCCACAGCAAACACGGAATTAAGTCAAAGCTAAATGAAATAGGTGAAAATTTGTGAACTTTTGGCTGAAGGAAAATTACCCTATTTGCAGCAATTAGTTTTTTAAAAAGTTTGAATCGAGATAAGATGCGTGTACAAAGCATATTTTAAGCACTTACCAGTTATGTTACATTCTAACATGGAATATGATACCTTCACCAATTACATGTATATTAATGTATCATATGACATTTCATCTGCCCATGCTTAACTGGCATGAGTATTTCGTCAAAGCCAGTTTTATTATCTTAATCATGGCATAGTTTATGATTTTTGAGTAAAATTTAAATTTCAAATTGTACTTGTACTGGGAGCTGTACAGTACATGTACTTGTAGCTGCTTTCGTTGATGAACATGATGAATACCCATTTTGATTATGCTTGGTCAGTGAGGTACTTTATAACCAGGAGGCAGCAGTGACGAGTAGTCCAATACACAAGAGAGTTCAAATCCATGTCTACTTCATGCACAAAACATTCTGTATAGTTTTGGACCAGTTTCCATTGCTACCACCATTTGGTATTAAAAAACCCTCATTATAATATTTTGATAAATTTGGTATTCCTAAATGATGACACCCCTTAGTAGAAGAGACTGAACCTGGCCAGGGCAATAGTACCCCATCTCTTTCCCTAAAGGATACAACCAGCAAAATTGGTGGACGACCTAAAATCAGGGAAAAGATTATAACAGACCCATGGCGATGACTGCTTCTGTTAATCAAATGAAATGGCCAGGGCCATTGTGCTCACCTCCCTCACAGACACGTTATTGTTTTTTTATTGAAGCCACCTGTTGGCCAAACTAGTAAGCAAGCTGGACCAAAATTTAGTCTACAAGGTATTATAATATATGTACCAAATTCAACTCAATAGCTCCAGTAGCTACCAAACGTGCCATCATCGACCAAATGACGCTATTTGACCTCTGTGACCTCGAAAAAAAATTAGGTCAAATCAAAAAACATGTACCTATGATAAAACTTTGGTGATGATCGAGCCCTTAGTTAGGGAAATAAAGCACTTTTTGTGTTTTCAGTTTGAGCCACCTGATGGCAATAACAGGAATTGAACTGGACTGAATTTTGGTCTCCCAGGTGTCATTACATAGGGGAACATATGTACCAGGTTTCAAGTCATACGACAAAAATTACAAATGATCAAGCCATTTCAGTGTTTTAGATTTTGGCCACCTGGTGGCCAAACTAGGAATTGAACCGGACTGAAATTTCGTCATAAAATAGGGTTACCTGGTGGTAAAATCAGGAATTGAATCGGATCCGTCTCCTAGGTATCATTAGATAGGGGAACATGTACCAAGTTTCAAGTCGATAGCTCCAGCAGTTACAAAACGTGAATTGCAAACGGACGACGACGGACGGACTCTTGTATTAGGGACACACTTGGAAGTGACAAATGCCGTCCTTAATAGAGTGGTGGCCTGATTACAGAGTTCATAAGGAATGGAAATAGCTTATTCAAGACTAAAATCAGTGTCAGGGAGGGTGTCCTGCTAACAGAGGACTTCGCTATTAACCCTTTCGCTGCGGAAAATACAACAGGACTTTTTTTCGTTCAGAATTTTTTCGACAGGACGTTTTGCGGGCAGAACGAAAAATTCGCCCAGAATTCACGCGACTCCTGCCAGCGATCACGTGACTCCTGGAAGAAATCACGTGACCGCGAAAACGATGACGTCGTGCATCATCGCTGCGTTTCCATTTGCCATTTCTGTGTTTTGCCAATTCGCTTAGTCCAGGTAACCTTGACCCTATCCGCCGCGCAGCGGAGGGTCGAGAATGCCTCGTTGATGTACAGTAGATGAACGATATTGCATGTTCATGCATGTTGATACTCGGCGCCCTGATATCAATGATATTTCACTGGGCTCCAGGTTACCGGGGAAACCCCAATTCCAATGCAATATGTACTATCCAATATGCAGTGGTTTGGCTGAGTTTGGTGGCGTTTTATCATTAAAAGTAAGTAAGTATTCCTAAGATCTCTTAAAATATCATCAAAGAAGCTGCAGTTAAACAAATTGTTCAATTCGTCTGCATTAATGGAGTTGGACGCCATTGCTGCATATAGCAAAATTGCCAAACTTCAGAAAAGTTCGTGAGTTGCGAAAAATATAGTATATGATGTCATCGGTTTAAGTGGTCACGTGCGTTCTGCCAGGAGTCACGTGAGTCCTGGCGTCGGAAAAATTCTGAAGGAAAAAAAGTCCTGCCGTATTTTTCGTCCTGACAATTTTTTTTAAAACGTGAAAATAAATTATTCTGAAGGGAAAAAAATACATGGATAGGAATATTTTACCAGGTGTTGTAAAATCTTTGTCCTGTGATAAATTCTTGTACAATTTCACAATTTGTAGCGTGATTCTGGCGTAAAAATTCAGTCATGATGTAAAAAAATTGGTCCGGAATAAATTCCGCTTTGGCATGCCATAGTTTCATGCCATCCAATGGAGGTCACTCTCTATTCAAACAGGCAACATGCCTTACTTTTTTCTAATAATAATGAAATAAGGGACTCAACTCACATTAGTCACAAAGAGAAAATTTATCACCAAATATCATATGGATTACAGTGACAGGGAAATTTCCAGTCCTTAATTTAGTATATTCATTGAGATATTCATCTTTTAGCTTAGGATGTTTTTCCTGGGCTGCCCGAAATGACTTATGGACAATACTACATGGACAATACTTCATTTTTCATCTCAATATGGACCCTCCATTTTTTTTTTTTCAGGCTTGGACCCAACAACTATCTGGCAAACCTTTACCTAGTGTTCACAGAGGGTTTTTTCCATGAGTTAAACAAACACTATTCGAATTACACTATTAAAGCTGACATGCATGCAAAAACCCAACATATGCCCAAGGGCCAAATTACAAACACACAAATACCTGTCCGGCATGTTTCAAACAACCTCAGATTTAATAAGACTACATTTTATACCATCAGTCTGCAGTGGCATTACCATGTTCACTAACAGTACACCGGATGTGGTGCATTGATATTAGCATCAGTTCACCAATTATATTCAGCAAGATGACCCTTGCAGGATCATTATTTGAAACCTAATATCCCCTCATCAGACAGTCCCCCAATATGATCCTGGTTTTTAGTTCATCTTTTAGGAGAGCTTATACAATACCGTAGCATCTGTTGTCCGGAGCATGCATGCTTAGTAACAGTTACTACCTTAAGTATCCCTAAGGATGTTATCAGTTTCAGTTAAACCCAATAAAATATTCACTTTAAGACTTAACATTTCAGTTAAACCTAACGTTGTTTTGAATGAAACGGCCAGGGGCCATTGTGCTCACCGTATAGAGATTTGGTGCTTTGGAATTCATCCAGATTAAGAAACATTGTACATGTATAGTACATAGGTCAAACAAAAGTCGATATGACATGTGATGTATCGTTGCTTGGAGTAAGTACCATAAGAATATCATCAAAAACAAGTCTCTAATAAACGAGATATTGCACTTTTTACCTATTTTAGTTTTGGCCTCCTGGTGGCCGAGTTGAGTACCAGATCAGATCGAAATTCGGTGTTACATGACGTAGGGAGTCATGTGTATCAAATTTCAATTTCAAAGCTTTAGTGGTTAAGAAATGTGCCATAGTTACAATCAAATGACCAATTTACGCCATTTGACCTCTGTGACCTTGAAAAGCAGGTCAGATCAAAAACTCATATGATATGTGATGTATCCTTGCTAGGAGAACCTACCATAAAAATGCTATTGAAAACGAATCACTAAAAATAAGCAAGATATTGCACTTCTTACTTTTTCCATTATGGCCCCCTGGTGGCCGAATAAAGAATCAGATCGGGCCAAAATTTGGTACAGAGGTTATCTGATGTAGGGGGTTATATGCACCAAGTTTCAAGTTCATAGCTTTACTGGTTAAGAAACGTGCCATAGTTTACCCTCTAACGGCCAATTTACGCCATATGACCTCTGTGACCTTGAAAAGTAGGTCAAATTGAAAAGCCGTAAGATATGTGATGTATTCTTCCTAAAAGTACCTACCATAAAAATTTTATCGAAAACAAGTCACTTATAAGCAAGATATCAACCTTTTTAGATTTCCACTTTTGGCCACCTGGTGGCAAAGTTGAGAATCAGATCAAACTGAAATTCAGCACCAGAGGCTATGTGATATAGGGGGTTATATGTACCAAGTTTCAAGTTCATAGCTTTAGTGGTTAAGAAACGTGCCATAGTTTACACTCTAATGGCCAATTTACGCCATATGACCTCTGTGACCTTAAAAGCAAGGTCAAATTAAAAACCCGTATAATATAAAATGTATATTTGCTATGAGTACCTACAAAAAAAGTTTTATCGAAAACAAGTCACTAATAAGCGAGATATCACACTTTTTAGATATCGACATTTGGCCCCCTGGTGGCCAAACAGAGAATCAGATCGGACCAAAAATCAGTGTCAGAGGTCAGCTGACCTAGGGCATTCTGTGTACAAAGTTTCAAGTTCATAGCCCTAGCAGTTAAGAAACGTGCCACTGTTAGGATACGACGACGACGACGACGGACACAGCGCTATCATATAGACTCCCCTTACGGTGAGCCAAAAACTCAGCCCTGGCTGCCATTTGTATATTTATAAAATACCCTAGAAAATACCCTTAATTGAAGGGTAAATGAAGGTGTAATTTGGGCCAACCAAAAATGGGCCAAATTACCCCTCGAAGGGGGTAGCCTACTACATTGTACTAGTATTTTCTAGGGTATTTGAGGAGTATTTTTCAAGGGGTAATTTTTTTTAGTAGGGCTAGGCTAGGTCTAGCCTTGTGTAACCTGCTGTGCTGGTTACTCCACAACAAAGATCTATTCCTGTATGTACTTAGGCCTAGGCTGTTATTGAAGTCTAGAATTACAAGTTGAAAATTTTTTTTCTGTTGATTTGAAGGCCTACAGGCTACTCCTCATTCAAGTTCAAGGGTTGTTAGTGTAATAAGTGTTAGTGTAATTACTAATAGTGTACATGTTGATGGAATAAAGTGTACTGACATGAAAATCATATACCATCACCTAATACCGTACAAATTCTCTTCACAAAAAAATAACTAAATTAACGACACTTTCCCCTCTTGAGTTTAAAATATAGAAACAAGTTTCCTTTTTATTTAATGGGGTTCTGTTTAATTTTTTTAAATCTAGGGATTTTGGGGACAAGAATATACTAAAAAGTATACCCTCCCTCTTTCTATCTGTAACATGTGGTTACTGATACAGAGTCTAGTAGCAGCTCTTCTGGATTTTGACTTAATAAAGGTATTTTTCGTAGAGGCCTATGAGATCTGCCTACTGGAAATGTACTTTGAAATATATTCCTTTTTTTCAGGCTCCCTGCAAGAAGACCGATCTCTCTGGGTTTTCCCAAGGCCTGCCTCCAGTCTGTCCACTGACAGTACTACTAGCACATGATCAGAACAGTCTGCAAAGACCCACAAGAGGAAACTGTCGGAACCAAAACCTGGGCCAAGTAGGCCTACCAGCAGTGCCAATGATGATGAAAACTCAGTGAAGCCCACTGTGAATGGTATGTTCATTTTTTCATAACTGTGCAATTGGCAGAATAGGGAAAAAACATGGAAAAAAATTCAATCCAAGTTGTCTTTTTCCTCTTTCATTATGAAAATGGATATGGTAGTGGGCAAAAATGACAACGAGCAGCACAATTTTTTGGTTCTGGTGATTATTTTGGACACTGGGGAAAACATGACTTAATGCAGTGCAAGTCACCTCCGTTACAGAAACATCATTTCTAATCCCAGAACAAGAAATGTTATTATTTGCCTCAAAACATGGCTGGTTGTATATCTATTCATCAAGGTTACATATAATTGTCTGGTTGAAATTGCCTCAGAAATGCATTTTTGTACGTACAAGATTTCTACACATTTGCCCAAAGAACAACCACATTGGACAAGAAAGAGTCTTTTTGGCCAGCATTAAAAAAATGTTGTACTCAGCCAAAATGTGGCATCAGTTCAACAAGCAATGGCTAGCGCTAGGTTAGATGATTCTCTATATTCCGAGTGCAAAAACCAGCAAGTTATGCCAGTAGATACCACTGAGAGTAATGGTAAAAACCAATTGGAGAAGAAAGTGGATGTAATGTAATGTAATGTAATGTAAATACCATATTTCTATAGCGCCCGTTTCAAGCAAAATGCTCGTTCACAGGCGCTTTACAGATAAAAAGATCACACCTGACTAAACAGCTCTGTCTTCAACAATCCGTGAAATTCCTTAAGGGTCGCGGCTGCCCGGATGTTGGTCGGCAGCCGGTTCCAGAGCGTGGGGGCCGAGTGGCCAAATGCCCGCTCGCCGTATGTTCTTTTTGCACGCGGAACTACAAGTGATAGGTCGTGTGCTGACCGCAGGTGCCTTTCTGGCTCATAGACATTGATCATCTCAGCGAGGTACTGAGGGGCCCGACCGTGCAGGCACTTCCAGACGAGCACCAATGTTTTAAATCTAATTCGCTGCTCCACAGGCATGGATGAAGTAGAACCCCCCCTTTTTGCCACCTCCAATTAGGTCATTACTTTCAATGCTGATTTTTTTCACTAGACTCTTAAAACCAGTTTCTTGTCGATTTCGAACCTTTTCAGTTCTCACATATTATGACATGCTGTGGTTTTCTTATTTTTCAGTTAAATCTCTCAAGGGAAAGGTGCAAATGCATTGTCGCTCGTGCAGATCTGTGAATCATTGTTCAAAAAACAAATGCGATGGGTGTCTGTACAATCTGAGAACAAACCGAGAGAATAAGAGGTCTTAAGAAATGCTGAAGGTTAAAAATAAGTTTGTAGGAAAAATTGACCACTGAGGAAAACTTTTTAAGCAGTTGCGCGAGAAGGTGAGTTTGCCAGAAGATATCCGAACTGACTATGATAGACTGCAAGTTCGAATGAGGGAAAAATTTAACCCAAACAGCTTAAAATTCGTAAAGAGCTAGGAGTTGCACACCAAAATTCAGATTCCTCATAAACCTCTAGAAAATTATATCGTAAAAGTTTTGCGCATGTGCGCCAGGGCTGGGAAACAGCCAGAAGACAACTTTGTAGGCTTTATTCTTGGCCTTAGGCCGACATTAAAAAACGTTGTACTCAGCCAAAATGTGGCATCAGTTCAACAAGCAATGGCTAGCGCTAGGTTAGGTGATTCTCTTTATCCCAAGGGCAAAAACTAGCAAGTTATGCCAGTAGATACCACTGAGAGTAATGGGAAGAACCAATTTGAGAAGAAAGTGGATGAAGTAGAACCCCCCCCCCCCCATTTTGCCACCTCCAATTAGGTCATTACTTTCAATGCTGATTTTTTCACTAGACTTTTAAAACCAGTTTCTTGTCGATTTCGAGCCTTTTCAGTTCTCACATATTATGACATGCTGTGGTTTTCTTATTTTTCAGTTAAATCTCTCAAGGGAAAGGTGCAAATGCATTGTCCCTCGTGCAGATCCGTGAATCATTGTTCAAAAAACAAATGCGATGGGTGTCTGTACAATCTGAGAATATACCGAGAGAATAAGAGGTCTGAGGAGATGCTGAAGGTTAAAAATAAGTTTGTAGGAAAAATTGACCACTGAGGTGAACTTTTTAAGCAGTTGCGTGAGAAGGTGAGTTTGCCAGAAGATATCCGAACTGACTATGATAGACTGCAAGTTCGAATGAGGGAAAAATTTAACCCAAACAGCTTAAAATTCGTAAAGAGCTAGGAGTTTGCACACCAAAATTCAGATTCCTCATGAACCTCTAGAAAATTATATCGTAAAAGTTTTGCGCATGTGCGCCAGGGCTGGGAAACAGCCAGAAGACAACTTTGTAGGCTTTATTCTTGGCCTTAGGCCGGCATTAAAAAACGTTGTACTCGGCCAATATGTGGCATCAGTTGAACAAGCAATGGCTAGCGCTAGGTTAGGTGATTCTCTTTATCCCAAGAGCAAAAACTAGCAAGTTATGCCAGTAGATACCACTGAGAGTAATGGGAAGAAGCAATTGGAGAAGAAAGTGGAACCCCCCCCCCCCCCCATTTTGTCACCTCAAATTAGGTCATTACTTTCAATGATAATTTTTTTCACTAGACTTTTAAAACTAGATTCTTGTCGATTTTGAACCTTTTCAGTTCTCACATATTATGACATGTTGTGGTTTTCTTATTTTTCAGTTAAATGAAAAAATCTCTCAAGGGAAAGATGCAAATGCGTTGTCCCTCGTGCAGATCTGTGAATCATTGTTAAAAAAACTAATGTGATGGGTGTCTGTACAATCTGAGAACTACTGAGAACGCACTACTTTTAGGCGTAATTTCCTGAGGGACTGCGGGTACACTTTCATATCGAAACGCGAGTGCGAATTTAAAACAGAGATTAAAGCAGACCCGGAACTTTTGCTGCATTTGCAAAAGACTTAAAGATCACAGAGCCTCTTAAGGCCAGACACGGCAGTGAAGATCATTTTCCAAAGATTTTTTTCGAATATCAGTTTTCAGCTGATTTGACACTGTTTACATGTACTATAAACAATACTGTATTCAAAAAGCTTGCAATAAAGTTAGAAAACCACAAAAAATGGAAACAAAGAGTGTGTCTTCAAACCTTTGTCATGTTTATATCCTTCTTTTTCTCAGTAATTCCCTATTTTCACCCCTTAGTTACACACATTTTCCCTGAAAACGATCTTACAAACGGCACATCACCGGAAACCCCAGCATTCAACGAATCCAATAAAAGTGACATCATTTACATTCTATTTACGGCTAATGCGGTCATGCCGAAAGTTTGTTGGTGGTTTCCCCACGGAAATCTCCTCATAAGGCAAATAATATATTCAAATATATGTAGCCGCGTTCTATATCTCAATTATGTCCTGTGATTGGTCGGCCTTATCACGTGACTGACTTCGGCAATTTCCGTGGCTTGCCTACGGTAGCATCAAAATGGCGTCTTGTTCGGATTGTTATTGAAATTTGTAGTATAAAAGAGTCTTTTGTTCGTCAATAATGGGTCGTAAAAGAGCTCTTGAACATTCATTTGGAAGCGGGAAGAAGGCTCATAGGAATCAACTGGTGGAAGCACGAAAGAAAGCCAGAGGATCGTTAGTAGCAGAGGAAAATGTTGAATTGTGTAGTGTTGGTGTTTTGGATACACATGATGAACATGATGAATGTACAGGCACTCCAGGTAATAATGCCAGTGTAGACAGGCATATTGATGATCCTGTTCCTTCCAGTTCCCAACCGGATACCAGTTTGATTGCTGGCACTGCAGAAAATGAGGGCCTACATCAAGCTAGCCCGAACTTTTCCAGCCCGAGATTTCATCCTGAGGTTTCATCCCGAAGAAGCCAGCCCGAAATTCCAGCCCAAACTTTTTTTCCCGCGTAGCCATAGTTTACTCGGGTTGGCAAATATAAAATATGGAATACAGGTACATGCCACCGCGATGATTCCTTTGAGGCGCCAGTGCCCATCTACTGGCAGCGTAATGAAATGGTCCAGGGACCATGTGCTCACCTGTGTCAAAGGGGAGGCTATGGAGTCAGTGATTCTGACATTGGTAGGTCAGGGGTGGGGTCAGGGGTGGGGTCAGGGGTGGGTGGGTCGGGGGGGATGAAAAGGGGCAGGTGAGCCAAAAAATGAATGCGGAGGATATATGATGTAACACTGCAAGAAGTACCTGCCATATTTTATTCAAATTTTTCAGACGTAGGTGAGTAATCGCATATTTTCATTGTTGACCTTTGGCTGACCTTTGGCCCCCTATTGGCCAAACCGTAAATCGTATGACGCCACAATTCAGTCTCTGAGTAAAGGTCACCCAAGGGTATATATGTACCAAGAGTGAGTTCAATAGCCTCAGCGGTTACAAAACGTGCCACCATTGACTAACAGCGGTGCCGTCGGCGAACTTTGACCTATCTTACCTTGAAAATTAGGTCAAATCAAAAACCCGGAGGATATGTGATGTCCCATTAGTAGAAGTACCTACCATATTTTTTTCAAATTTTTCGGACCAGTAATAAGGGAGAAAACGCATTTCTTCATTTTTTACCTTTGGCCCCCTGGTGGCCAAACCGTGAAACATATGAGACCGCGTTTTGGTCTCTGAGTAGTGGTCACCAAGGGGTACATGTGTACTAAGTTTCAGTTCAGTGGCTTCAGCGGTAACAAAACGTGCCACCCATGTCTAACGACGACGGACGCTGCGTGATGGTAAAGGCTCACAGGTGAGCCAACAAGAGGCCCCTGTACCATTTGCTCAGCTGGGATTCATAACAAGAGGTGCTAAGGGCAAACTGGTCAGCTGGAGGATCTCCGATAGTATAACAAGAGGTGCCAATGACCGTTTTACTCTGCTGACATTTATTTTTTGAAAAACAAGAGGCCCTCGTGCCATCTACTCACCTTTGATTGATCTTTGGCATAAATATGGACACTAATGCCAACTGCTCGGCTGGAATTGGTTTTTTTTCTCTATAACTAGAGGTTCCTGTGGTTCCAGTCATTAGATGCACAACGTTCACCACTGATGACAACCCCATGGTCAAAAGCTGTTTTGGTAAGGATGGCATTTCCACCCTCGAACTTTCATTTCGTGCCATTTTGTGGCCGCTCGTGAACTTTCATTTCGTGCCATTTTTGGCCATTCTCGAACTTTCGTTCCGTGCCATTTTGTGGCCACTTTCAAACTTTCACCAATATTGTGTCGTGTCATCTTGTGGCAATCGTAAGTGACGGTAACCGTTGAACGCCGAACATTCATTACTCAAAATTGCTTTCTGCGAATGAAAAAGAGGGTCGTCTCTCCAGACAGAACCAGCGAAGCGGCGGCAAGAGCATTGCTGGCTCTGTCTGCCAGACCAAAAATTCCCCACTGCCGGAGACCAGGAGACAAATCGCAAGCGACTGGGCAGCCCATACAGATACACCGCAACGTCGACTGGACAAGGACCTACAACCAAGAAGACTTCTCGACCCCAAAATGACGGAAATGGAGCAAATGAAAGAACAATTGAGGACCGTCCTGCGGCTGGTGGAGGAAACCAAAGATAAAACAGGTGAGCAGGGCTGTGCTATCAAACCTCCAACTTTTAACGGCCATGCCAATGAAAATGTCCATACCTTCCTTCAGAAATTTAATACGTATGCCACTTTCCAAAATTGGAGTAATGACAAAAAGTCTAAAGCGCTACCGATGTATTTGCAGGGCATGGCATACGACTTCGTAACTGCCTTGGCCCAAGATAAAAAGGACACCTTTGACGCGTTATCTAAATCCCTCACTGAGACATACGAAAACAAGAGCATGCGCCTAGTCGATGAACAAACCCTATATACGCGCCGTATGGGCGACTCCGAAACGTTAGAATCTTATATTGAAGATATATTATGTCGTTTTGCCAAACTCAAAAAGACTGAATCGGAGTACCTCTCACCTTTCATCCATGGGTTAAACCCCAGATTAAAAACTTTTGTGATCACCAAGTACCCAACTACAATAAATGAGGCAATCGACTACGCCCGTTTGGCGGAGTCGATGGATGCAACTCACCATAAAACCAAAAATTGAGAAGGTGACCGAAATAACATCGCATACCAAATTTGATACCCTTATTGCGACAATAAATGAAGTGCAGGCTGATGTCAAGAATCTGAAAACCAACTACCATAGGTCTGGCCCAGGTACACCGCCTGACAATTATCGCCCACGTGGCCAATACAATAGAAATCCTATATCCGCTAACGCGACTCCATTTGATCCAACTAATTCGATATGCCGTTTTTGCAACAGGAGGGGACACACCCTCCAGCGTTGCAACACTAAAAGAGAGCTCGACAGGAATCGGCCATGTTACTCGTGTGGGTCTACTGACGGGCATTTCGTGAGAGAATGTCCGAATACCAGACCAAATTATAGACGAACTCAGACGGGAAACGACCGGCCGTCCAAACAGTAGGGGCAAGTGTTGGATGCAGGGATGGAGTGGTAGAAACGAGATACCAGCCCCGTAATGATAATATGCATGTGCATGACGAAGAAGACACAGCAATATATGAGCGTGGGCTTACATATGAAGATTTAATTATAGGAACGCACATGCAGAAAGATGCAAATGCCGACGTCGGCGGGATTAGCGCTACTTCAGGGACTCTACTAGCGGATCCATTATGTGCAGTAGGCACCAGTAGCTCAGAGGAGCAGTATACATGTACTAAGTTTTTAGTTGGGCAGCCAGAGCTCGATGGTCCCCTGCAGTCCTCCTATGTACCACCGAAATCAGACACGGGCCCGTCTGGTGGGAGCTCTACGGCACTACAGGTGACCACGGCTGTGCCGACAACGGAAGGCCAACCGGGAAAATCGGGCCATATAGATGATAGTTTAGTTAGCTCAAGGGAGCAAGCTCACGGGAGCAAATTAATTGTTGAGTCCCCTGTAAATAGGCATGATAATGGGAATGAAAATAACAGAGAAGCTGAAAATGATCAAGGTGATGGGTATACATGCTCTATAAATGATGTGATAGAAATTCAACGGGATGGAACTCCCTGTCTACTACCAGAAACGCTCCACCCTGCGCCACACTCCTACAGGTCCAATGATAACGATATTGATATTACAACGACCCTTGACTATGACTTCGACCACTCTTACAGCCTACTGATATACATGTTATGACCACAATAGCCAACTCCATACCTTCCATTATCCACGGTACGGAATATAATATCTTAGTAGATACGGGCGCTTCAGTATCATTAATTAGTCATTCTTTATACTGTACTTTACCGTCAACAATACAGGAAAGCATCAACTTAAGTAAAGCTCGTATTGCTAAATCAGCTAACAGGTCAGACATAGAATTATCAGGTACCATCGCATTAACTCTTGACCTACCAGGGTCAACATTATCACATGAAGTATTCGTGGCAAAGCCATTGGCCCCTCAGGTCATTCTTGGCATGGATTTCTTACAGGAAAAACACGCCCAATTAGATTTTGCTAATAATACACTGAAAATTGATGGCGTGGCCGACATTCCACTAGTTGATAAACGGAACGTAGTGGGCGATGTCAAATTAGTTCCCATCACATCCACCACATTACTGCCACGGTCCCAGAACATAGTTTGGGCAACAGCCCCAGATTTAGAACAAGCAAACGGTTTCGAAGGTCTCATTGAACCGCACGTCAACTTACTAGGCCGCTACTCCATTATTGGGGGTAAGGTGGTAGCTCAAGTTAAGGAGGGGAGGGTACCGTGTGTACTTTTCAATCCAACCGACAGACCCATAAAAGTATATCGTTGCAGTACACTCGGCTCCCTCTCTAGAATACCAACCGAAGTCATAGACAAAGTGACATCTTCGCATGACACACACAAGCACGAAACAGACCGGGATCCACCTAATGTGAACTTAAACGACGCATATATAAAGAGCGAACAAAAAGACCAGTTACGGACACTCTTATCGAAATATCGACATGTCTTTGCCAACACCGAAGAAGAAATTGGTCGTTCAGACATTGTTAAAATGCGAATAGATACCGGCGATGCAATGCCTATTAACCAAAGACCCTATAAAGTTGGCCCTATTCAAAAAGACATTATTAACCAACATACTGAGAAACTCCAGAAACATAACATTGCTGGACCTTCTGATTCTCCATGGTCCTCGCCCGTTGTTCTAGTGAAGAAAAAGACGGACGGGGGAGAACCGTTCGATCCCCTAAATCCTAACCATTACAGGATGGCTATCGATTTTAGAGCCCTCAATGAAGTAACTAGGAAAGATAGTTACCCAATACCAATTATCTCAGAAGCCATCGATAGCATAAGTGACGCCAAGGCTCAGTTTTTCTCGTCACTCGATTTGCGCAGTTCGTATCATGAACTAGAAATTGACGAGCGGGACCGACACAATACGGCCTTTGTAACCCATGGTGGCTTATATGAATTCCAGACAGTACCATTTGGAATGACCAATGCCCCGGCATGCTTTCAGAGAGCCATGGAACTCCTAATGAGGGGTTATCAGTACAAGTTCTTACTTATATACACAGACGATTTACTAATCTTTAGCAGCACCTTCGAGCAGCACCTCGAACATTTAACATTAACGTTTGAGCGTTTAGCCTCCGCTAACCTGACACTAAAACCGACTAAATGCACCTTCTGCCAGAGCAAAGTCAAATATCTGGGCTTCATTATATCAAAGGACGGCATTAGGCTGGACCCCGATAAGTGTAAAAGAGTGAAAGATTTCCCCACACCTCGAAACGTAAAGGAGACACGGACATTCACGGGCCTGTGTAACTACTACAGACGCTTTGTCAAGGGATTCGCTGAAATTGCATCTCCACTCCATGCATTGACAAAAAGAACACGCCATTCAACTGGACGCAAGAGTGTCAAACAGCTTTTGACACCCTAAAACAAAAATTGGTCAGTAGACCTATACTAGCTTTGCCGGATTTCCAACACACCTTCACGATACAGTGCGACGCCTCTGACTTCGGCATTGGAGTTGTGCTGTGTCAGGTAATTGACGGCGAAGAGAAAGTGATAAGCTATGCTGGCCGAGGCCTCAATTCTGCGGAGCGCAATTACTCCGCCTCAGAACGAGAGATGCTGGCCATGATGTTTGGCATCAAGGCATTCCGCCCATATATCTACGGGCGTCACTTCTGTCTAGAAACCGATCATGCCGCCCTAAAGTGGATCCGTTCGTTAAAGGACCCTACCGGTAAATTAGCGAGATGGAGCTTGCAACTCCAAGATCTCGACTTCGAAATCAAACATAAAGCCGGGAAAAGTAATGGTAACGCAGACGGGCTGTCCTGTATGCCCCGAGATACAGTAGAAACTACCATCAATATAATTTCAGGCCCGGCAGACATCCCCACGACAGCGGACACGTCAGACGGAAATCCCTGGCGTTGGCTGGCTCAGAACTCGAGTTTATACGTGGGTCGAAACACCAAACGTTACGTCCCGGGAGCCCATCAAAATAGGAACAAGTGGGGAAATCCTTATAAACTAACGCATTTCACGCGAGAAGACAACATCAAATTGTATGAAACCTATGCCCGAAATCATCTAATGAACAAGCTACATGAACTTAAGGGAAAGACCCTGGTCTGTCACTGCTACCCCCAGAGGTGCCATGCGGAAGTCCTCGTAAAGCTATACGAGGAAACCTTCCACAATAACAACGAGGTAAATATCATAGGCATAGATATCGATTTACAGCAAGCCCGCTTTCTGTTCCGATATGATCACATACTTGTCCACCCATATATTACCTGAAGATAAGGCAGTCGCAAGAAAAATTGCATTGACTTCAGACTACTATACCATACAAGACGGACTGTTATACCGACTACAAATAAAGTCGAAGGTAAGACAAGCCGATAACCTACTACTAGTGGTACCCCAGTGTCTCCAACCTCATGTGACTCAAGAAGTGCGCGACATTGACTTGAGTCACATGGGAGTCACGCGAACCTTCGAGGTCATTAGAGAAAGATATTATTGGCCGCAAATGTACAACGACATTGGGGAATTCGTCAAAAGCTGCGTGAGGTGTGCGAAAAGGAAAACACCCCATAACCAGAAAAGGGCGCCGCTGACGCCTCTCCCTCCGGTCAGTAGGCCTTTCGAAGCATTCTTTACAGTTTATCACGCCGACAGCATTATTATCACTAATTGCACTAGTACTGTCCGCGTACGCTGTGTTCTGCACTAGAGCTGTGTTGGCATTATTAACTCCTAAACAAGCATTACCTGCAAAAGCACAACTTGCAATTACCGACGACGCTCATAAATTTGATCTCACAAAAACTCTCCAGGAACTCAAGCCCAGCCTTGAAAATCTTCAGCTCTCCGTAAACTTAGAATTTGTGGCAATTCGAGTAATATTGGCCATTGCAATAATCCTCTTCTTATATATATTTATTAAGCTCGCCTATAAGCTAAAACGCAAATGTTGCCCGAAAAAGACGCGTTCAGTAACCATAGTATTTGAATTATCTGATGACAATGGTCGTATGTTAATTGATCTTTTTGGATTTGATTAAAACCATAATGATGTATATGTAACCGCTCGCCCTAAAATTAATAATGTTTAGCTGGTAAGTTTATGCCCTCCGTTTAACAGCACCTTAATTGTCGATTGGCGTGACTTCCGTCTCTATATTAAAAATGTTTCAATTTCAATGCCGCTTCCTTCGAAGATACACCTCAGTTTCCATCAAAACTTACTCGCTACATTTTGAGTCATGATTACGATGCCCGCCTTATTATGCGCCATGATGACAAATTAACCAGCATTCCTTTAAACGCTTCAATCAACTATTCATCACAGTCAAGTTCGTTGTACCCTACAGTACCAAATTCCCCTGAGTATATTTTGCAGATTGGATATAACTATTGTCCTATATAAGATAATACAATTATTTAATTAATTAATATCGCAATGAAGACGGAATAGTACCTTATATAATTAACCACATGGCCGTTTGCGCGTTATTTTGGTGGATTTTTGATTTTTCTTGTCGAGCTAGCCCTGCTCATCTTTCGCACATTTGCATGAACATATTGTATTATTTGCACTTGTATTCGTCGTTTTTAAGTGATAACATGTTTGTATTCATGGGGACATGAAATAGCTTAAGGGGGGATGGTGTTATGAGGCAATTCTACATTTTATTTGATAATTTGGTAAAATTTGTAAACTTGAATCAAATCAGTTTCATGTATATCTTTACCTCAACCAGCATGGTAATTTTGCAATTATTGATGTACATTTTAGAAATAACATTGAAACCTTGTATCCCGATGGATCCTCTGGACCAAACTAGCCAATGACATCGAGGTGACGGATCACATGACAACCAATTAGTCGCCCCTTATTAACGTGGCCCTCCAGCCAAATTCTCCAGAGACGACCCAACCTGCTCTCCAGGGTGGTACCAACTACATGTACGTCAGTTATCTCCAACAAAGCTTTAAACAACGATATACCGGACTACTTGTCTTTTTGTGATTGATCCTGCCTTCACTCAGCTACGTTCCCCAGGAGCAGCAGAAGAGAGCTCCGTAACACCTTCTCCTGTGAGGAGCTAAAAACCAAATATTGGCCCACTGTGCCCCGCTCTCCCCTACTCCCGGTGCTGATGCAAGTGCAAGTAAACCTCCGGGACAGGCTCAGCCCAGTCAGGGTGCTGTTGGAGGAGCTCCACCAAATCCTGGTGGAAATTCACGTTATTCAAGAGCAAACAGTGCAATATGTCCTCTTGAAAGTAGAGGGAAAAGGGGCCACCCGGAGTTTTCTGTAACGAAAGAACAATTGGAGCATCTTCTGGGGATTGGCTTTACTGTGGCTTCAATTGCACGGAATAAATTGCTTGGAATGTCGAGTTGCCAGACAGTCTACCGCCACATGACTCATTTTCAAGTTCAGACTCGTCGCCAGAGGTTGACTCAAATTAGTCGAGAGGAAATTGAAGAAGCCATTAGACGAATCAACATTAATAGTCCCAATTCAGGAAGTGAAGAGGTAAGGGATCATCTTGAAATTGTCTTATATTTTATCTTACTATTGATTTAACTTACTATTGATTGTGACATTCGACCTCTGACATGTGTGATCGACGCGCTCTCTGCGCATGCAGAGTAAGCGTAATGGGGCGTGCGTGCTAGGTCTGAGGAAATCCGTAACCCGAGTTGCTAACCCAGGTAAGCAAAGTAAGAAATGCATAATTATAACCTTGTTTTATTCCACAAAACATTGTTTTCTTCCATGAAACTAGGTTTTCTTGGAAGAAGCATAGGTTGATTTTAAAAACCAAGTTATCTTGTTAAAAAAACAGGTTTTTTTAAAGAAAGCTAGTTTTTTTTAATCAACTTATGCTTCTTGCAAGAAAACCTAGTTTCATGGAAGAAAACATGGTTTTCTTCCATGAAACTAAGTTTATTAAGAAGAAAACCAGGTTTTTTTAAATAAAACCTGGTTTTCTTAATTATTAGACAGACGGCTTGCCATAAATACATACGTCCATGATGACTACTGAACGACCAAAACGATTCAAATTAGAAATTCCGGGAGATAGTGATACTAAGAAATCGATTCTCGGGATGATGCACAGGGTACGAAATTTTCTTGCAAATGAAACTAAGCATCCGGTAAATAATGCAATGATAATGGAAAACGTTCTAAACTATTGGATTATTCATCACCTGGAGGAGGACAAGACCAAGAACATCCCATCGTATACTTTCACAGCGAAAGAGGACGTCAACCAAGAGCTATACGTGGTGAGCAAGGATGCCCTTCAGAAGTCAATTGAAATCGCTGAAAGACATGGTCGCCTGTGTGATTCCGAGCTGTCGATAATCCGGACGGATTACATGGGACACACAGTGAGGGCGAAAATGCGTTGCAAAAGACGACATGGACACCATGTTTACAACTGGGTTTCGTCATCTTATCTGCCCAACTCAGAACTGCTCGTCAACCAACGGATAGCCAATGGTTACTTTTCATCTGGATTACTGCCAGTTATGTACCGAAGATTTTCAAATGCTTGTGGATTTGGGGCAATTTCTGCAACGAAAATGGGCAACTTTCTGAACTCTTATTATTTCCCAAGTTCAGAAGATGAGGAACGAACCAGCACGATGAATGCTCTACTTGAGGAAGTAGCCTCATATGACGAAAATGAAGACGGCATAGACATTGGAATGGATGCTCGGCATGGATGGCGCAAAAATGCCAAGGACACAAGTGTTGTCGCGATGGGGAACCGAACTCACAAGGTACTCCGTTGCGAACATATCACAAAATCTGACGATAAATGCACTCAGTGGCACGAAACCCTTGGGACAAAGCGAATCTACGAGTACCTCGATCAAGTTTAGGACAACGAAGGGCAGGAGGTGAACATTCACTGCCATGATTTTAATGCAGCTGTCAATAAACTTGTCAAGGACAGAGGGACAGTTATAAATGAAAGTGACATTTGGCATGCTGCAAAAAACATGACTAAAATCATGGACAAGGTATCCTCAGGTGCCAAGAAAAACCACAACAAGACTTGGC
Organism: Lineus longissimus; assembly: GCF_910592395.1. Lineage (NCBI taxonomy): Eukaryota > Metazoa > Nemertea > Pilidiophora > Heteronemertea > Lineidae > Lineus > Lineus longissimus. The sequence continues at coordinate 8,245,072 of NC_088323.1, read as the reverse complement.
ACACCCAACTCAGTGATAAGCCCAAGGCCATAGCCAGCCATGTGCACTGGGCTATCAGAAATTGTGACCAATGTTCAAACACTTTGCGCAATATGATTGTAAATATAACGGACCATTATAAAAATGAACATGGATCCTGTTCTCCAGAGTCGAGATGCAGAAAGGACCCAAACTACGAGCCATCCAGGATTGTGATTGCTAGCCAAAAGGCAGAGGATCTTCTTCGAACCGCCATTCGAAATTCAAGCGTTTATATTTATCCTCAGAATTACATTCATGCTCGGGATACATTCTTTGTTGAATCGTTCAACAATGTCATGTACATATTCCAGGATAAACGCATTTCATTTGGTGACAAACGGTACAAGCTACGATCCAACTTGGGTGTTTATCACTGGAATGAAAATGCTGGCCGGCATTACCGTACCACCTTTCATCATGCGGAGGATCAACCCGCAATCGAAAGGAGGAAAGAGACAAAAACTATGTGCCATGTTCATACAAATATCGAGATAACATTTGGAATCGTGTTGTTGATAGTATTTACAAGGAATAGACATGATAATGGGGACACTCATTGTGACTACTAGGACCTATGGTAAAATTGAAGTTTCAAATTAGAGTTTCATTTTATATAAATTTTGATTTCACAGTGATTACGGCAATAAATTCTTGACTTGTGTACCAAGGAATAAAGTAGTATGTTTATAACACAATTCTTTCTTTTGCTTTCTGATACATGGTAAAGTCTGTCTCAGTGGAGTAGTCAGCGGCATATCAAAGGCCATCAGCCATACTGGCCTAGATCGTGACTCATAAAGTGAATATAGCATTTTCTGAAATTTGGGTATAACTAGTTTTCTATGTTTTGCATGTATTTCCTCTGTATATCTGATGCTGAAGCTCACAATCAAAGTCTTTGCCTTCACATAATTTAAGAACAGACTGCAGCTTTCAGGCAAAACTTCCTGGATGTTCTGACGTCAGCATTCCACACGTCAGCATATTGGCGGGGAATATTAGCGCAGCATGCTTGTTGAAGGCATTTCCAGTCAACTGTCATCATGGTTTGGCTTGCTTTGCCTGGATTCTCAACGTGTTCGTTTGTTTTCATACCGTTCATATTATATATTTTACCCGGTATACCCTGTGCTGAGGGCACATCTTCATCGAAAAAACAAAAGAAGGGAAAACCATTGACAAGTAGGCAAGGAGACATTGCTTTGAATGTGTTTGGTTATTTCAAAGGACTTCATCCTAAATGGAGTGTCGAGAATTTAGCGGATGAGACTGCTGAAGCATGTGGCTTATCAAGTCGTTCTATTCACCGAATAAGGAAGGAGATAAAGGATAAGGGTTTTGTCTCAACACCCCGAAAGAAGAAGCTTGACACCAAGGAATTCATATCATTAAACAACTATGATGACTTTACTCTGTCAGCTATTCGGTCCAAAGTACATGATCTCTTCTTGAACAACGAACCTCCAACTCTTAATAAAGTGAAAAAGGCAGTGGATGAGGATGCGGACCTTCCTTCAATTTCTTGAGCTCAACTTCACCGAATCTTAAAGGCGATTGGGTTTCTATTTAAGAAGAGGAGCAGAAGGAGTCTCATGATAGAACGGGATGATTTGATAGCCTGGCGACATAGATATCTTCGAGAAATTAGGCAGTATCGCAAGGAGGGACGTCCAGTTTTCTATCTGGATGAAACCTGGTGTTTTGCGGGTATGACTACTGGGAAGGCTTGGACTGATACCACTATCAAAACCAAAAAGCAAGCATTTCTTGAAGGGCGATCAACTGGACTTCATGATCCCACTCGCAAAGGCGAAAGACTTATTGTTTTACATGTAGGCAGTGAAAATGGATTCCTCCAAGGAGCTGGGTTGGTTTATCGCACTACTGGGTCACTTGAGGACTACCATGGAGATATCAATGGTGAAATCTCCCAGAAATGGTTCAGAGAGGCACTTCTTCCAAAACATCCTCTGCAAGTATCTCAACAAATGCAAGTGTCAGGATAAGACACTAAGAAAGATACAAGTTGACTCCTTTGAAAAAATGAAGGTGTGCCATAGGAAGGTCATAGATTCCCAAGAAAAAATGAGTACATCCAGTTCGTCATTGTCAAGGCAAATGAAAACTTTGGAAAAAGCAATGAAAAACTATCAGGCAAAAAAACACAGATGGATTAAACCTTGAAGCAATTTTGGAACAATATTTTAAAAACGGCATAGACCACGCCAACTGTAGACGATGTACCATACATTGCTTACCAGTTATTGCGGGTGGAATCAAAAACCCTCCAGGTCGTCCTCATGGCTGGAAACAGTAAAAAAATAGACACATACCATGGTAAGAAGCCGAAAAATTCTTACTATGGTAAAATACCATACACAACTCGGAAAGAAATTCCCCTGTTTGATCCTAGAGATCACGCCAAGGAATTGAAATTTAATAACTTGTCTTTCCAAACGAGGCACTGACGAAAAATGAAGTCGTGGAGAAAAGGGGGAGAAAGGTGTCTGAAATCCGACCCATATCCATTATCAAATTGAAGACGTTAAAGAGCAAAATATCTTTAGGTAAAATCTAAAAAACAGAAGTATAATAATTTAGTGCTGTACATCAATGAAAGTCTTTTGTTTTTGTTTTTGGTTAGATTTACACAACTCATAGATGAAAAAGTTCTAAAATATTACCCCAAGGTCCACGAGAGAGAGCGCAGCCACTACCTTGGGGTATGTATTCTATTTCCTTGGTCAGATTCGTTAGCTTGCGTTTGAAATTTAAGTCATTTTTTTTTTGGACCTAAGTGACCAAATGATGCATAGCTACCCGACCACTCGTAAGAGACAGAAGAAATGGTACAAGAAGATGTTCCGTCATGTTTTGAATATGAAAATCCATAATGCCTACTGTCTCTTCAAGAAGGATCCAGCCAATGCAAGCATTGATCAACTAGACTTCCGTACACAGCTGGTTGATAGGCTCATGGATGAATATCACGATCCTGCGATGAAGCTGAAGAAGAAAGGACGCCTTCTCGGAGAGGGCGAACAAGAACGTCTCACGGGACACCACTTTCCATCAGTCCTCCCCCCACTGAGAAAAAGGCCTCCCCCACCAGAAGGTGCAAAGATTGCTGCAGCAAAAAAGATGATGTTATGAAGTACATTTTAGGTACATTTTAATAAATTTAGATATTCTTTACCAGAGTTAGAAATTCTCCAGTTTTCGGACAAGTTTGATAAAACACATTTTACGCTTGTTAGTAATGAACCAACATAGCAATTTTGTCATTAATTCATGTGCAATTGAGAAATATCATTAAAATTCTGTATTCTAAAATTCGTAATCGTTAATCCAAACCCATAAGTGTTTATTAGAAAGTCATAATCGGTCATTACAAATTTATTGCAAATTCATAATTGTTAATTAAAAACCTTAATCATTGTGTAAGGGTGTAATTCTGATGATACGATGGGGGACACGTTGCGAAACAGGTGACTTTTTGGACATGGGGTCGTCACCTCCTCGTGGTCCACGGGATCATTATCGATCTCCAGCCAATAGCAGACGAGGTGACAAATTACATGATTTTCCAATTAGTCGACCCTTTAAAAACAGCGTGCTCCCCAACTGTTCCTCAGAAACGACCCTAAAAGGGATTCGAATTTGTACTACCCCTGCTGCTACCCATCCTTGTAAAGAAGTGCAACAAAGTTCTGAAAGAAACCTCTGCCTTCGAATTTGTACTACCCCTGCTGCTACCCATCCTTGTAAAGAAGTGCAACAAAGTTCTGAAAGAAACCTCTGCCTTGACGGTGTTCTGTCCATATGTCACTTGATCCGCTGGTACTCTCACGCTAGTCCCCAGATCAGGAATGCTGCCACAAGACTCCGGAGCCGCCCAACAGCAAGGGGCTCCACAACAAACGACGCAGTAAACAAGATGGTCAGAGATAGGAAATCCCCTATCAACCAAAATGACACATGGCACGCAGTGAAGAACATTACAAAATCAGTTCAGAAGGTAGCAGAGGGGCCAAAGAAGAAGCACAACGTAACGTGGCACAAGGAACTTCAGGACAAACTTGGGGATCGCAGCACATGTCCATTGGGTAATTCGAAATTGTGATAAAGACAGTGAGAAATTAAAAGCCATGATTGAAAATATAACCGAACATTATAAAAATGTGCATGACAATTGTCAACCATGTTCCCGCTGTCGTAAGGATCCCAACTATGAACCATCAAGAATCGTGATCACCAGCGCAAAGGCCGAAACCCTCCTCGCGAATGCAATCAAAAAGTCGAGTGTCAGTATGTACCCCCAAAATTATATTCACGCGAAGGACACTTTCTACGTGGAATCTTTCAACAATGTGATGAACATTTTCCAAGATGAGCGCATCTCCTTCGGTGACAAACAATACAAGCTGAGGTCTAATCTTGCAGTTTGTCATTGGAACGAAAATGTTGGTCGTCGGTACACAAGCATGTGTTCCTCCTCTTCTGAAAATGCCCAGGAGAAGAGGAAAAAAAGTCGAAGAAATCGTACGTCAAGTGTACATATATCAATACCGCCGGAATATTTGGGATCGCGTCATGGATAAAGTGTTTCAACCCCTACCCCAAGGGCCAGTCATGCCAGTTGATGATTCTGATTCTGATGTGTCTGATTAATTCATGCATCGCTGGTATAATCATGGATTATAAAGTTTCTATATATGGCAGTATTCTATAGCTGAAAATGCTGAATGGTGAATCTGAACTCTGGATAACATGTACATTCGACTATTTGGATTATGAACATTATTTCTAAAGGCGAGTGACTGCAAACCGCTGACTGTCATGACCAAAGTCATAAGCTTTTCTTATATTGGATTAATTTCATACATTTTCTGAGTACAGGCTTTACATTGTATACATCTTCCATGTCTTCTTGTGTTTTGATCAGCCAGAGGTAAATTTTGTTGAAATATATTTATTAATATTTTGCAAGGACCATTTTGCAAGGCATCTCAATTTAAATTTAGTTTCTCTTGAGATGGTCATACGGCACACTTCCGTAGTCTTCAAATAGAATAAAAATACTTTCAAAAACTTTGTTTCAATTTAATGAACAAACCATCGAACTTTAGGCAGAGGATTCATTTTTGGTAAATCATCAAGTATGCTGAACTAACAACCCTCTTGAGATTGTTTATACTCATCACGCTCAACTGGTCAAGCCTGATTAATCTCATCTGGCTGTTGCTTCCGGCAAGTGGTCTGCAGGTAGCAGTGGGCTGGGCTCTGGTAATTGCTATCCACCCGGTGTTTGGGGTAAGATTATGCTCTGTCTTTAATTAATTATGCATGTAGTATTGTGTCGTCTGTACAGATGGAATTGGATATTTAATAAACAGTTGTAATTGTTTGCCAATTCGTTTTTGTTGTACAATTTTCACTTCAAGGGTTCATTTCTCAGCTATTTTTTAACATACAGTAGAACCTCTCTATTAAGGACACCCTCGGGACTGACAAGTACTGTCCTTAATAGAGAGGTGTCCTGATTAGAGAGGTCAAATTGAATGGAAACAACCAATTTGGGATCAAAAGTAGTGTCCTTAATAGAGAGGTTGTCCTTTATAGAGAGGTGTCCGCTAAGGGAGGTTCCACTGTATATGGGCAAGTGAGGTATCGTTGGAAAGGTCTTGCCGAGAACTTTCTTTTGTAGTACAGTAGGTCATGATTTCTATTTTGAAAAAAAATATTTCAATTAAATAATGGAAGGACAACTATTTAATAACAATTATGGTACTGTTAATGTGTATCAGCAGCCCTATCAAGGGTGTTCTGTGTGTCAACAACCTGTGTATCAGCAACAACCAGTAGTTTCAGGACCTACATTCAAATGTGTTAAATCTATGAAAAGAAACCTGAAAATGATTTTGAAAAGAACAGACGTAATAAATTCCTGGATTATTGTAAAGCATGTGGTACGTTAACCAAGAAATGCAATAAGTGTGATGAAGTTAAATTACTAAGTGATGGTGAATTCGGCAAGGCTGGAAATAGAGTTAATTGTAGATTATGTTGGAACTCTGTCTACAAAGGTAACCTTAATAAGAATGGTAACAGGGACAGACACAAAGTAAGGGTTGGTCTCAACAGTATTTCGAAAGGAGAGTTACTGGTTACTCAGAATCATCATAATTTTATCTAGGTTGCTCAGACAGTTTCTTCAGATCATGTTTTACCAATTAAGGAATTTAAAGATTGTCCCGAACTGTGTTACGCTTGGTTTGACATGAGACCAATGGAAAAGGCAGAAAACCGACAGAAGAGTGCTTCAGTAAACTGGAAACTATTTAAGGAGCAGTTGAATAGGTCAGTTTCTTTCATGAACCAGATGAGTAATGAAAACTGGTTCATTTATCGAGACCAAAATGTAAAATCAGATTGGAAAAGAGTTATTCACCAGTATTTTGGGGATTATGTTAAGGATGAAAATATGATTATGCTTAATAAATTATCTATTTTAAACAATAACATTAATATGAATATGAATATGAATATTAACATCTGTAGTATGCAAGAAAACGATAAATGAGATGATTGATTTGAGTAATAAAGTTAATAGAAATTTACTCTTTATAAATGAACAGGACTTGGGGGTACACTAAACGACCAAAGAAATGGAGAGAAAGGTTAGAACAATTTTACAAAAAACTATAGGAACTAGACAAGCAAGAAAAACCATCACAAGATGAACCATCAAGACATGAGCCATCACAAGATGAGGCATCAAGACATGAGCCACCACCTGGTTCAAGATCAGTTAGATCGAGCGAAGCTACAGACAGACATACTGATTCTAGTTTTTCTCATCAATTAAATGGAAGACAGAAGTAGGCTTTATCCAGATTTAAATCATCAAGATTCAAATCATCAAGATATGATTGATGAAAAGAATAACCATCAAAGCTTGGAACCTCAGGGTTTCAGACTTAATCAAATTAGTGATGTTAAGAAGTTTTTTGAAGGTGAGATTGAATGTCGGAGAAAGATATTTTTAAAATACAAGAAAGCTTTTAATCTGCTGACTGGTATCAGCCATTTTCTTAACTTTGCCAGCGTTGCAGCTGGATCTGTTGGTGTTTCCGCTTTAGCTGGTGTCATCACGGCACCAATAGGTTTAGCTTTGGGTGGCATAACAATAGGTAGCGCCATTATTTCATCAGCCACAAGCTGTGAGAAAGAATATTCTTAAGAAAATTGAAAAAAAACATGAAAAGATAAGCATGTTGGCCATTTCCAAACTTAACACAATCAACGATTTGGTCAGTAAAGCCTTAAGGTGGGCCGCGGGTTAGAAAATCAATAAAAATTGCATTTTCGGCAAACTTCAAATCCATGCAAAAACTGACAGATCAGTTCCCCTACTAACCAAGTTTTGGCAAAATAAAGTTATTTATGCGAGAAAAAAGTGTTTTTGTTGACCCTACCCTCCCAGTCTGTAAAGTATATTCCACAAAATCCACAACAAATGTGAAGTTTGGAGCCTTAGAAACATATTTTTTCCCGAAAACAAACATCAGAAAGTCGCATATCGTCAGATTCATCAAAGCTCTGGCCATCTTTCTATCATGTGACCATACTCGTGTCATTTAGTATATGTTCACAACAACACTGTTTTCTGGGTTCATTATCCTACGGAAACTTCAATATTTGGTAGTATTACGTGATCAATGACGCTCTAACCGATGAATAACTTATGTAACTATCACTGATTGGCGGAGCGCAACCCACGTGATCACTTCGGCAATGCTCAGTAATCTCCGCGCGTGGAAACGGTAGCGTCCAAAATGATGGATCGTCTATGATTTCTCTCGTTTGTTACACGTAAAATCAGAGTTTCTTCTGCAAACATTCTTCCGATTGCATCAAATACCGTTCCAAATTGAAATAACTAAAGATTTGGGCGTAAAAGGCGCCGTAAGCAGAAAAAGATTGACATTTCCGCAACTGATCGAAATGTAAACAATGCCAATGGAGATGATACTGGTAGTAATACATGTAGTAGCAGTGAGAACAATAGAGACCTTCCGCAGCCTTACGAATAGCCTTACGACTACGTTTATGTCATCAGATTTTGCGGTCTTGTGATGTTTTACACATACGATTAGCAAGAATATTATCTGTAGCTACCATGATATCCGTAGTGTGAAAACGGTTTTACAAAACATCATATTTCAGGCGAATAATAATGTCAATAGTGATCGGTCTTAGTTGTAATCATTCTAATTTCCTATGCATTTCATTAGTTTTGATCGGAATATTGTGCGTGGGTGATGTTTTATTCGCCCATTGACATGTGAACCATATCCGTCAAAGAGGACACTTTCCATTTAATTCAATGCGGTAACGATGAGCTTTTCGCAATGCAGTGAATACATCAATAACTGCGATTAGATCATCGCCTTTTCAGTACTTGTTACGTGTCACACAGGTATATTAAAGGACTGAAGTAGTAGTGGTCCTCACTTCACGGATATCCAGCGAGATACACGTCAGGTAAATACAGTTTTGGAATGGTCTTCCTTTTGCGATAAAATTATGCTATCTTATTCAAAATGCCCATTTCCTTACAAGAAATGGCCATTTTGTTAGTTCATACTTACCTATGGAACACTTTTGCATGTTACTCCATTTGGGCTCAAACACAAGAGTATCCCTTTAATTTTCTAAAGGGAGAACTGACTTAACAGCTCGGCCGCCAGGCGGCGCCCTGACCGATCCCGCGAGATCGCGCCGATCTCATGCCGCCATATTTAGTCTTTACTCTTGAGCGTTAATAAAGAGTATGTCCCGTTTGTGGGGACGGCGGGAGGGCCGTGTTCCATAGGTAAGTATGAACTAACAAAATGGCCATTTCTTGTAAGGAAATGGGCATTTTGTGTCATTCAAACTTACCTATGGAACACTTTTGCATCGAATCCCAGCAACCTATTGGAGGTGGGAAACGAGGACTTACCTAAGGCTGAGCTGTTGTTCCATCCAGGAGGCACCACCGGCATATTAGCTAAGGAGGACCGCCAGGGGAAAGAAATGGGGAGAACCGGAGGACCGGTATTTTGATCTCGGTATTACAATCATATTATAGAGAGTAATAGACCCATTCTCCGGAAAGCGCTAGAATTGCGTAATAAAACCATCTTTCCGGCAACAGAGCTTAGAGCAAGTAAGGCATGTTCAAGGGTGTAGAATGAGTTATTGCTAAACAACAATAAGAAATTGCGTCCTTTCTAGTCTACTAGGGGTTGCCTGGATTGTTGAAGATAGGGCATATCAAAAATGGCGCAAGATGCGCGTTTGACTCTTCAATTGGGCTTCCCCCCCCCTTTTTTGATCTAGCCAGGATCAAACAACATGCCCCGCAGACACAATCGGGCCGATTGTGTGCATGCCATCTACGAGGGAAGAAACGTCTCGTAGGTAGAAACGAGAGAATGTGGAGTGATTACTCCAACATGCAGCGGAAACGACTTCTTGAAGAGCAACTCCTCGGTAGTTAGCCCAGGAGGTGGCTAGTGCTCTAACTTCGTGCGCTGAGATGTTAGCTAGCGCACGAAGATCAGAGGAAGTCTTCAAGGTGTTGTAGGAAAGACGAATAGTCTCCACAATCCACCTTGAAATAGTGGTGGCCGCTATCTCTCGTTTATTTCCCTCCTTATAGGACAAAAACAAACGGTCTCTCCCCTGGCGGATACCGGGAGGTTTTGTCCTATTTATGTAGAACTTTAGGGCCCTGACGGGACATAAAGTTCTGTCAGGAAGATCATAAGAGATCGTTCCTGACAGAGAGGGAATAGTAACCGGGGGCCGAGAGGCGGCCAATCCCTGGTTCTTCGCCAGAAATCCTGGTATGAAAGCCAGGATAACCTCCCCTCCCTCTCTGAAAGCCAGCTTCTTAAAAGAAAGTGCATGGAGCTCTGATCTCCGTTGGGCGGTAGCCAAGGCTACTAGAAAGACCGTTTTGAGTGTCAGATATTTCATGGATGAAATAGACATGGGTTCAAAAGGATGCCTCATGAGCACCTTAAGGACAACAGAAAGGTCCCATTTAGGGGTGTTGTGAACCGGTCTAGGACGCTCTAATAACATTCCTCTGAAAAGAGGGGTTATTTGGTCCTCCCAACGAAGATCCCAGGTGCTTAAAACACGGAGGGTAGAAGCGATGGCGGACTTGTACCCTTTTATAGCCGTGACAGATAGTTGTCTTTCCGTGAATAATTCAATAAGGAAATCAACTAATCTGTATATAGAGGGAGAGATCGGATTAACTCCGTTCTCCCTGCACCAGGAAGTGAAGGTAGACCACTTTCCTTGATACACATCAAGGGTAGACCCCCTTTGAGGTGCGGACATGCGCTTGACAGCGATGTCCGAAAAGCCTCTCTGGTGGAGATGCAACTGGATAAGTTCCAGGCGTGAAACTTGAAAAATCCAGGGTTCTGGTGGTAGCATCTCCCCAGGGGGTGCCACAGGAGGTGCTTCCAAGTAGGAAGACTCCTGGGGTGGTCTATCAGGAGCTCCAGCAAGGCTGGGAACCAGGCCTGATTTGGCCAGCAAGGTGCGATGAGAGTTATTCTCACCGGGTGGCTGGTCAAGATCTTGTTCAGGACTGGTTGGATGAGAGGGAGGGGTGGAAACGCATATGCGTTCAGCCCGACCCAAGAGGCTGTAAGGCTGTCGACTTCCAGGGCCTCTTCGTCCGGAAGTGGAGAGTAATAGATGGGAAGGCGATTGTTCAGCCTGGTGGCGAACAGATCTACCTTCGGAGATTGCCAAAGGCGACAAAGGTCGTCTACAACCTCCTGATGGAGTGTCGACTCTGTCTGAACTAGTTTGTTCTGACGGGACAGGGCGTCGGCAAGGATGTTGCGTTTGCCCGGTATGTGTCTGGCACATATCGATACTCCAAGGTCGGCACAAAGATGGTAAAGCTCCCAAGTTAGCTGGCAAAGAATGCCGGACTTTGTGCCTCCCTGTCTCCTGACATATGCTACTACTGTAGAATTGTCGGAGAACAGGGTTACTCTCCGATACTTCAGGTGAAGGGAAAGAGCCCTCACGGCAAGAAGGACAGCCTTCATTTCCAATATATTTATTGAAAGAATGGTCTCCTCCCTTGTCCATAGACCCCTTATGGACATGTCCCCGTTGTTCAGATGTGCTCCCCACCCTAGTAGAGAAGCATCTGTGAACAGGGACACTTCTGGGGGCGGTGGAGCAAGATCTACACCGCTTTGGAGACGAGTCTCCGACTCCCAGAAGTTCCAGACGTTCTTGAGTAGGTATTGAGGTATCAATACCAACTTGTCTAATGGGTCCCTGTGGGGTTTCCATAGAGACATTAGAAACATCTGGATGGGACGCATATATAGACGGCCAAGGGGGATTTGGTCTGCTGCCGAATTCAGAAGTCCCAAAAGGCTCAAGCATCGCCTTGCGGGAGCTTGAGTCCTTCCTCTGAATTCTGCGACGAGATGAAGAATTTTCTTTATCCTGTCTAGGGGGGGCAGCATTTTCCCTATGGCCGTAAGGAACCGAACTCCAACGTAAACGAAGTCTTGGGATGGTATGAATTCTGACTTTGTTTCGTTGATAATCCAACCTGCGGAAACTACTTTTTGCTTTAGAACCTGAAGTTGTTGCAGTAGTAGTTCCCGCGATTTGCAACGGAGTAGCCAATCGTCTAGGTAGTGATGGAGCTTGAACCCCATCACGTGAAAGGGAGCGACGAAGGCTGTGAAAACCATCGTAAAAATTAGGGGTGCCGATGCCAGACCGAACGGCAGGGCCCTGAATTGATACGTCTTTCCTTCGTAATGGAATCGAAGGAAGTGTTGATAGTCTGGATGGATCGGTACATGTAAGTACGCATCCGTTAAATCCATCGATACCGCCCAATCGTTGGGCTGTATCGCCGTTGCTATAGACCTGGTGGTTTCCATCTTGAAATGAGGAACATTCAAGAAGGTGTTTAACCTGGAAAGGTCTATGATCAGCCTCCATGTCCCTGCTTTCTTGGGAACCAAGAAAACGTGGCTGTAAAAGCCGGGGGAGCATGGATCTTGAAGGACCTGGATATCTTGCTTCTCCAGTAATGTCGCGACCTCTGCTTGGAGGGCAGAGGCCTTGACTGGGTCCTTCGGTGGCTGAACTGGGGTTGGATATATGGTAGTCGGGGGGGTACGGTTGAAATCTAGTTTCACTCCGTACCTCAACATGTTTGGGACTGGCTACCCCTTTGGGCACCAATCGTCCCAAATGTCTGCAAATTTTTGCAGACGGCCCCCGACTACCGGAGTCGGCTCCTTTTTGCATCCGGGTGGAGAAAGGAGGGGGGAGTCACGGGGGGGTACGGTTGAAATCTAGTTTCACTCCGTACCTCAACATGTTTGGGACTGGCTACCCCTTTGGGCACCAATCGTCCCAAATGTCTGCAAATTTTTGCAGACGGCCCCCGACTACCGGAGTCGGCTCCTTTTTGCATCCGGGTGGAGAAAGGAGGGGGGAGTCACCTCCTCCGGCCAGCACCCCTTGGGCGAAAGGAGTGCTTAGTCGGACCGGATCCACCCTGGTTAGAGGAAGTATTTTTCCTCTTTCCAGTCCGGCGACCCTCCGCTTCCTGTCGGAAGGATCCAGCAGGAGCAGGCTGACTAGGCGGGGTAGGCCTAGGCAGGACCTGCCTGGCGTACGGGATTGAACCCGATGCCTGCTGGGGCCTCTCTATCTTTCTAGCGTTAGGTAGAGAGGTCTTGGCCCTCTCTGTCGCAGTGGGGGCATATAATTTGTCCCAATCTTTCTGTGCTTGAGCCGCCTCTTGTACAGAATCTGCGAACAGGAAAGAACCGTCCATAGGAGCGGTTCTTAAGGCCCCTTCCAGCTAGAGGGATCTGATGACATTGAGAGAGCCCAGTGCGGCGTCTCTACGGAGTAGGACGCTATTTGCTGCGGTCTTGGCGGACAGAGCAATAGCGTGCCTAATCGAATGTGACAAGGATGTCACAAGCGATTTTGTGTCATCAGATAGTGACTCATTATCTTTTAGGGATCTGGCTAGGGCCAGGTTAGTGTGCTCTGCGTAGGAGAGCACCGCTAACGTGTTTTTGGCCAGACCCTCTTGTGCTCTAAGGTCTCGGTAAGCCGAGGAGGAGGTCACCCTAGGCACGAGTTGGTCCAGCTGTACATCGTCCTTTAATATGGAAGTCGATGCTGCAGCTGGACAGCCGGCCGAGCTGACTCGATAATAGTCAGCGCGGTACTGCCTAACGGGAGGAAGTTGTGCCGTGAACAACTTCCCCGATTTACACCAAGCTTCCGGTCCGACTGCCAGAAGGACAGGGATGGAAGTACGTTGGTGGGCGCCTTGTGAGTCTCTGATTGTACGCTCCAAAAGTTCAGAGACTGCTACCACCGACGGGGAGGGAGGAAGGAATTCAAGTGCCCGAGTGGAGCCTTGAGAAACCTGTGGATTGGGATCCACTTCCTGTCCCCAGAGTGAAAAGGTCGGTGTTGACAAGGCTGGCAGTTCCGGCGGGGTAGGGCACAGATCCTGCGGGAGGTACGCTCTGATCAAGGATCTGAGTGTCCTCATATCCGACAAGATACTGGCCTCCTCTGGTGACAGCTCCTCCTGATTGGGGGAGCGGTAGCCTGGCTGAGAACTCTCGCTCTCAGAAAATTCCTAGAGGAGTCGGATGCTGGGTATCCGATGGGACCAGGCGCACCAGAGGAACCGGAACCCTGATCCAGATGGTTGAGTCTATCGGTAAGACCTGCTACCATCTGGATGAGCTGGGACAGTTGCTGTCCCGACTCGGGTTCCGGACCCGACGTGCGGCTTCTCTCAACGACGGGCGGTTGAGGCGAGGGTGAGCGCATAAGCGAACCCTGGAAGCCGTATGTACGGGCGAATGGGTCTTCCGGAAGCGGAAGATGCCCATATTCTGAACCAGAGTTCAGATGTCCTCTCTGCGTAGCTCGTTCCATGGGAACGACGCCTCTGCGACGAGGAGGGGGTGGCACTTCCGGTTGGTTCCACCCAAGAGGTTGGCCAACGTAGGAAGGTGCCTGCATTTCCGGTAGGACGAAGTCCGAAACCGGAAATGCCCGTAACTCCTTCGCCGGTATGGAGCTACCAGATGCCCTTTTAGAAGGAGGTACGGAGGGCGGAAACGCTGTTACCGAAGACGCCTGGCGTTTCGGAGGTGGCGTTATAAAGTCCGGCCCTACTCTACTGTGTCCGTGAGGACTGGGGTTATTTCGCAGTAAAGACTGAGAAAAAACCCCAGTAGAGTCTTCGGTTACTGAAAAACGGGAACCCGCGTCAGTAACCGGAACTGCAATCGACGGACCGGAAGCAGGGTGCTCCCGCGGGTACAAAGGGCTTGTACTCGGGGGAGTGGACGACAGAGGAACCGGAAGGTTCCCTGAGGTCCAGGGTATATTAAACCCTTGGAGACTTATTGGATGTAAGTCTCCCTTGGGACCACAGACATTAATAATGTCAGATCCCGCATCCTTCGCAGCCGCGGCCGGAACCGGAATTCGGCTGACGGAAGGGGTGGTGGCGGGAGGTTTGCTAGACCTCCGGGTTATATGCCCGGAAACGGAACCGGAAGAGGGTTTAGGCGTCTTCGCCACCAGACGCATTCCTTTGTGGTGAGACAAAGGATGCCGTCGGAGGGGTACGCCATATAAAATATGGTACCAATGACAATAAAAACACTGGAAACCCCAAGTAGGCCAGAAAGGACGCAATAATTAATGGAAAGGAAAACATGCCTACTTGAATTAAACACTATTGCAATGGATCTGAGTCTTGTTTATTACAATAGAGCGGAGAATAGCCTACTTAACTCTACCCTACCAAGATCAAAATAATGGAGCCGGGTCGACTAAGCTAGCTAAGAAAATGTCTATAATTAAATAGACTGGGCAATACTAATGCCAAGATTACTTTGGCGGTCTACTCCATAGGTGAATGAACCCAAAAATCGTCTAGACTTGGCTGGTTGAATTTGGTTTTAAATCGAATTCACGGCAGCTTTGAAAAAACGATGTGCTTCGTAGAAGCACAAGAGTAAAGACTGAATATGACGGCATGAGATCGGTGCGATCTCGCGGGATCGGTCAGGGCGCCGCCTGGCGGCCAATCTGTTAACTCAGTTCTCCCTTTAGAAAATTAAAGGGATACTCTTGTGTTTGAGCCCAAATGGAGTAACATGCAAAAGTGTTCCATAGGTAAGTTTGAATGACACAAAATTGAACCCTCAACAGCAAATAGCCGCCCTCCTAACTTTCGGCTCGTCTAGAAAGTGGGAAATATTGGAATTTCAAACTTTTTTCCTCTATCCATCCCGTTCTATGTTTAGGGTGATATATTATGTAGCGTATTTTAGAACTTTTTTCACGATTTATTTTGTACAACCTTCCAGATCATTAGGTATGCTTATCAATGTTTACGTAACTACTTTTCACCAATTTAAGCTAAACAATATTGTCTAGGACACGTCCAGCAACATGCCTGAACGTGAACGTCCACTTCACTCTCTTTTAATGACATCACTCCCTGTCATCATAGACTGGACAATGGCACGTCATTTACTTGAGCATTTCGAAGATCGGTGTAACTCTGGGTTAATCATCCGCTTCGGCAAAGATCAATCAAATCTCACTGCCACGATCATTAATTAAATACTACGTGCCCGAACAAACCCTAGGGACCGGTCAACATTTAACGGCACGTTTCAGATTAACGAGACCGTCCGATTTACAAGTTACATACATTCTTAAGTTTGCGTCTGGGCACGACAGAGTCCAGCCAAAAATGTCCCTTTTCCAACCGTCCAAACGTGGAGGACATCGATTGTTCATCCTAGTGAGAGTCACAGGATGTCGTTTGTGGTTCGAGCATTTTGATTGGCTTCGGGCGTGGTCTAGGCCTGCTTTATAACATCTTGACCCAGGCGGAATCGTCAGATCATGTTGCAGGAGACCAATTAAATTTCATCTAACCACAATTGACATTCTTGTCTCCTTTTCTACAGGTAAGCGAACTTTTTACTACAATTTTCATCCGTTATATTTCACCACACCTTTAGCTCTCATGACGCGTCATACATGTACTTAATTTAAGTCTAGAAACTATATGCCTGCTGCCCAAATACTTCTCAAGTTGTATTTAGCTTATCTAATATTGACATGTACAATCTGTAGCTAGCTTTTATATCACCATGTGAATCTGTTACTGCAATTGTATATATATTGTATTGTATTGTATTATATTGTATAGAGATCATGTTGCAGGAGACCAATTAAACTTCATCTAACCACAATTAACATTCTTGTCTCCTTTTCTACAGAGTCTCGTTATAATAATTGGTGGACTGAACCCAAAGATTTCAGCATCCCGCAACCCAAGTGAGTTTCCCCGCTGTCAATGGTCATCACTAGATCCGGCCGTCGATACAACATGGCGCCTCCAATCCAAAATCAACCGGCAGGCAACCAAGCAGCAGACAACGGGCAACCAGCACAAGGCCAACAACAACAACAGCAGCAGCAGCAGCAACAGCCCCCACCACAGCAACAACCTCAACAACCACAGCAACAAGCCCAGCAGCCCCAACCACAACAGCAGGCTCAGATAAACGTCATTCCAAATGGTCCACAGCCACTGATCGGCGCGGTCCCGACAGCACCGACACAGACGTTCAACTTGCAAGCCAACGTGTCCCTGCCGAAGTTTGATGGCACAACTGACGGCCGACACTGGTGGAGCCTATGGTCCAGATACGCCAACGGCATGGCTTGGTCGATTCAGCAGAAGCTGACATGGTTTCCATTATTCCTCTTGGCAGCAGCAAGCACCTGGTACGCCGGCCTGCCACAGCCAACTAAGGACGACGGAACAGCACTAGAGGCGGCGTTTAAAAAACGCTTCACCCGCCAGCACATTGATCTCGGCCTCCTGAGCGAGCAACAGGGTGATGAGTCCTGCACAGTGTATCTAGAGAGGATGCGACTACACTTCACCGGTCACCACCTGCCAGAGTCCTTCCTACTCCCTCTACTGATTCGGGGACTCTGTCAGGAGCTAAAGGCACACGTCATGCCATCAAATCCACGCATGTATGAGGATCTTCTCCGCGTGGCCAAATTGGCCGAACGAACAGTGAAAGAACTTAAACAATGTTCTGTAAGGACAATTCAGACCCAGCCAGATATGTCATCTATCGAGACGAAAATCGCCGCTCTCACTGAAGCCGTGCTGACACTTCAGCGTGGTGCCCATTCAGAACAACAACCTCAGGCCAATTACTCACGACAAGACAACCAACGCCTCGGCTACAATCGGCCATCACCACCAGATCGCCCCAATTATGCCGTCCAGGACTGCAGAACTAGCCGACCCATCACCAAACAACCAACGAACGATTGATATAACAACGACAACAATGGACGATTCAACAACAGCCGTCAAAACAATGCAGGCTCCCTGCCCGACTACAAACTGGACAGACCATGCAGAGGCTACTTTTGTGGTGAGTCATCTGGTCAATATCGTTACGAATGTCCCGCCCGTAATGCCACCTGCAGAATTTGCCAAAAACTGGGCCACTTTCAAAATGTATGTCAGTCGTCGCGGCGGTCCGCTCCATCTAACCAATAGGGGTGCGCGCCTGTCCAGGGAGTCCAAACAGCCTCGGCCGGGCACGATAAAACTACATGCTCTAAACAAACACATCAGGGCACCTGCATCTTGAGCATGTCCGATAACTGTATCAACGCAACCGTTGGTGGACGTCAGGTGCGATGCCTCATCGACACGGGCGCACAAATTATCTGCATTTCCCATAAGATGTTACGCAACTTATCCCCTAGGTCTCCAAAGGCAAAATGCCAACTACAATATATCACTGGTGTAGGTGGTACTAGGCATACTGTACTCGGCAAAGTTTTACTTAAACTCTGTTTTGGCAAAATTACCATTCCTCATAACTTCTATGTAGTAGATATACCAGATGAGACCTCAACTCTCATTCTAGGTAGACCATTTCTCACTGACAACAAGGCCAATATAGACTATGACACATTGACGCTGACTTTACAGAACGAGATAGCGGTCGACTTGATACAAGTCCCCACGGGACTGACACGTGTGGCTAAATCCGTCAAACTCCCTCCTCGGAGTCAGACAACAATACCGGTGCATGTAGACCAAATTTACCAGAACCAACATGTTTTGATCGAACCTTTTGCAAACATAGATAACAATGGCGTCCTTGTCGCCCGTTGTGTGTCAAAGGTAAATAGCGGTAAGTCACTGATCACTATTCTTAACCCAAACAACCATTCTGTCCGGATCAGGTCAAATAAGGTCATTGCTATAGCGTCCGATATTTGTGAAGACTTTCGATTTTGTTGTGCTAAATAAGGCAGATCCCCAGGTGAAGAACTCCAATGCAATGGAGCCAATGGGACTCAGAATGTGTCTTGAAAACATGAAAAAATGGAACATCTCTGTCAACATTCTGACCACTGACAGGCACAAAACTGTGCGCAAAATCATTAGGGTAGAATTTCCAGAAATTACACACCAGTTCGATCTTTGGCATTTCTGCAAAAGTATTATCAAGAAAATTGTGAAGGCATGTGGCAAGAAAAAAGTACTTGCCCTTCTCCTTGCCTGGTTACAGTCTGTAAGTAACCACTTCTGGTGGTGCTCAGAATCCTGCCAAGGAAATGTAGAGATTCTCCAAGAGAAGTGGGAATCTATCCTCTACCACACAGCCAACATTCATGTGTGGAAAGACAAGAAATTCTTTCATGCTTGTCAACATCCCCCCCTTGGTGATGAAGATCGATCCAAGTCATGGCTTCCAGTTGGGTCGCCTGCTCATGATGCACTCACGAAAGTGGTGAAGAAAAAAACTGTCTTGGGTGATCTGAAGTTTTGTGCTCTGTACTGCCATACTGGTTATCTAGAAGTTTATCACTCCCTTGTCACCAAGTATGCCCCAAGAGGCAGCATTTTTCTTACAAGGGCATGGTAAGTAGGACTCAGCTAGTGTATAGTGCTGCGCACTATACCACTATTTTATTGAACAATCACTTCACGTGAAATCATGAACTGCTGTAAATATCTTCCTTTGATTTAAATATTGTTTCATGTTGCGAACGAGTGAGGGCTCTCAACAAGGACTTACAGTTAAAAAGGCCTTCGACCTTTTTAATGATATGATATGGTATGATATAAAAGTGTTATCAATATTTACTTAGAATCCTTCTCAGACCCCTTGCTTGTTTGCGTGTCATGAAGCAGTATCATGTTGCTTACTACCATTAGGCCATTTATTCGCTTTTCGGGCTTCACTTCATCCTAGTCAAAACATTACTCACCTTAACAGGTGCATTATTACATAAGTATAATTAATAAATTTCTATTAAAAGAACAAAATCACCGTCACAACATGTCTCATCATGCTAAAGGAATGCATTTCCAAGAAACCATGACTAATTGGTTGAGTAATATCTATGCAAGTTTTGAATTGAGCAATAGCTAGAAATAATGATATATGTGATAAGGCAAAATAACAAAATAAGCTTCAGGACGCTCACACTTAGAAGAGGATCTCAGTCGAAACACCAAGACAGACTAAACGGCCACTGAGATCCGAAGCCCCGATTTCTTTCCGGTAACCGGAAAAACGCCGACCGACCGACCGACCGACCTACCGACCTACTAACCCAAGAGTTTCGCATTTGAGTCTCAGGTCTCATAAGTCAATGTGATATATCCAATCCACGATAGCAGGTCATGTGAAATGAAATTGTAAACAAGCGCACGTGCGCTGTTCAAATGACAACAAATGCATATTGCGCGTTGCAGTTCATGCATTGCATCGGTCGAGACACTCGAGTAGAAAAACTACAGTGCATAGATTAGGCCCAAGTCATGTTTTTATATCCACCGACCATGTAGACAAAGCATATCTTTTAAATCTTTAGAGTATCGTTATCAGTTCCTTACCGCGTGGGCTCGTTTTCCCGGTTTAATTGACTGAAGATGCTGCTGTCAGACATGTCCGAATCCATCACGTGAATTGCGCTGGGCACTACACAGATACATGTGAAAAGCGAAAGGGATACTGCATATGACGGTAGGTTGGCAGGTCGGTAGGTCGGTCGGTCGGTCGGCGTTTTTCCGGTTACCTTTCTTTCCCGTATTTCTCATATTTCGGATAACCTAAAATTCATTCTATTTCACTCAAAGAAAACACACGTAAGTTTGCCGGTTTCACCTATTTTTCTACGTCACAATTATCATTCTTGTATTGATACGAACTTAATTAGCCACCATCTTGATTACTATTACTCTTGGCTTTGAAGTGATCTCCCACGGTACACGAACGGAAATTACTTATGATAAGAAATAATTACTATTACGTATAATTCTATACCTGCTGACTTCAACAACTTTTAGCGGTATTCAGCCTAATTCACCTTTAGGCCTTTATGTTACATCCCCCTCCTACTATTGTAAATTCTCCTCAATAAAATTATAAAACATATTTTAATCTTAGCTTGATAATATCGTGTGCTATACTAACAACCTTTTACGTAAATTGATTCCTAGCGAAGAGGTACGATTCTTACAAACGCCCCTTTCTGCTACTGTAGAGCTTGTGCTTTACCTTTGAGTTAAGTCCACCCCCCATTTTGGATACGTTTAGCAGAGCCTTATACCAAGAAATACCTCGTGTTTAGGACTCAGTTTGTCTGTGTCTTCGTCAAATAACATCACTGGTACCTTTTTGGAAATATTGACCTGGCTCAATAAGACCTCCAGCCGTGAATAGATTACTAATCTACCACAGGTACCAATTACGCGTGTTGCTGTTTACACAGCTTCCAGTAAGCCACCAGAGCACGCTTACATCTGCTGAACTCAGGACATTGTGTGATTCCTTGAGCAAAACCCTTCTTACCATATCACAAAAGTAAGAATTATTCCCCAATCATTGTCCCCGACTTCTTGCCATTTCACAAGTGTAAGAATATCCCCTCGGATCACGGTCCCCACTGCTGGAGCAAATACTTACCATTTCACAAGCGTAAGAATTACACTCCCCAATCGACCACAAGGGCACCCCCCCCCCCCGACCCAACTACAACCCTTAATCCTCTACACTAGCTGCAATCGACCACAACCATGGTGCTGGTAGGCAACAGGCTACCACCAAAGCTGACCAGCCAAGGTACAATGTTGTTGTGCCAAAGTCCTTCACAAATAGGACCAAATGGATAGCAAAGCAAGTGAAGGTCCCAAAGGACCACAGCTATCGTGAGGACATGATGAGGGATGTGATCCTGGTGCGTACTACTGACATGGAAAAATCTCATGTGGACCTTCCAGAGGTTCGTCGACACATCTCTACTGCTGAAAGGCCTGCGAAGAGTGATGTCATTGAAGCTACACTGCAGAATTCCCGCTTCAGAAATAAATAAGTATCGGTAAATACTGTAAACTATGAAATTTTCGCGAGTGTTTTATTTTCGCGAAGAGGGCCCCAAACGCGAACATTATTCTCATGAAAATTTAATCTCTAATGCATTATGCATTGAAACTTCGGGAAGCGCGGAATTTAAACGGACGCCAAATCAGAAATGAACAAATTCGCTAACATTAAAAGCCGAGAAAA
The DNA here is from genome assembly GCF_910592395.1 of Lineus longissimus. Lineage (NCBI taxonomy): Eukaryota > Metazoa > Nemertea > Pilidiophora > Heteronemertea > Lineidae > Lineus > Lineus longissimus. The sequence continues at coordinate 8,223,302 of NC_088323.1, read as the reverse complement.
TTTCATGGTTTACAGTAGAGTAATAAACTGAAGCCCAATTTTCAGTTATATGTAATGAAGTAATATGTAGTGATATGAGAAATATTAGGAAGTTGTTGTATTTTGACATCTCTTAAAACCTTTATAGAATTCAAACAGTTCAGCTGATATTTTAAGAGTTCACAGGAGTTTCAAGTTAGTAAAACCAATTTCGTATTGTATTTTACCTTAACCGGCATGACAATTTTGTTATTAGTTCATTAGTTCGTGTACATCTCGACAATAACATTAGCAACTTGTATCCCCAAATTCATAATAACAAATTGAAATGTATAATTGTTAATTGGAAAAACTAATGAACCATACGGGTTATTGAGATGGACCCTACGGGTTATTAAGATGGACCATACGGGTTATGAAGATAAAAAGTTTAAATTAAAATTGTTATGAGGTACACGTTCCTTAAGGGATGGCTTTTGGAAGTGAGGTCGCCACCTCCCAGTGGTCCAGCGGGCCAACACCCTGATGTCCAACCAATAGGAATCGAGGTGGCTGATCACATGTTATCCAATTAGTCTGCCTTTATTAGCGTGGCCCTCCGACCGAATCCTCAGAGACGACCTCCAACCTGAACCTGTAACAACCTGAACATGTAACAACCTGAACCAGTAACAACCTGTAACAGACGTACAACAAAGTTCTGAAAGAGATACACCTGACTTCTTGTCCTTTCACTTGATCCTGCCCTCACAAGAGCTAGTTCCCTAGGAGCCCATAGCAGAAGGAAGGGACTCCGCAACATATAATAAATGTTTATTATGCAGACTGTTGATCACGTAACATTATGTAAGGGTAATTTGATTTATATTATTGCCCTTAATCATGAACGGAAAAGTTCCAAGTTTATAAAACCAGTTTTATGTTGTACTAACCGTCAACCAGCATGGCAATTTTGTCATTATTTTGTGTACATTTTGAAAATAGCATTAGTAACTCGTATCCCAGAATTAGTAATCATGAATTGAAATGTAGGATTGTTAATGAGAAATACAAATTGACCCATACTGGTTATTAATATAAAAGCTTAATTTAAGTGATAAGATGGGGGCACATTGCAGAACAGGTGACTTTTTGGACGTACGGTCGCCACCTCCTTGTGGTCATCAGGACTGGAGATTTACCTTCAGCCAATGACAATCGAGATGCCTGATCTAGTAATATCCAATTAGTGGCCCTTGTTAACAGCGTGCTCCCATTCCAAAACCCTTAGAGACGACCCAAGACTAGAGACTGAATCTGTTTGACTCCATGTATTGTACCGCTACGTTGAGTCAACAAAGTTCTGAAGAAGAATTCTGCCTTCCGTTTTATTCTGTCCTCACGTCGCTTGATCCAACGGAGCCCTCTCGCTAGTTCCTCAGAGGAGTGCCAGCAGCCACACCCAATAGGAGCCGCCCCAAATAGGAGCTCCGCAACACCAGTAGTGAGAGTGATGATGATGGGCCTGTTCCCAAGGCCAACAAGCCCAAGGCTTCAGAACTTCTTGAGGAGATGCTAAATATATGGGGGGGGGGGAGGGGCTAGATTTGTTGGACAAGTCTATTAGTGCCACACAAAGAAAACTAACTTTAAAAAAGATCCTGCAGCCAACAGATGGGAATGATACTGAGCCACAAGCCGAGGACCCCAATGCCCGGGATCCTGCTCGATATGGGCTTGTGGATGTCACCTGTTTGAATGTGCTGGTGAAGAACCTGTTGTGTGCTTCCAGCTACGATTCAACCCTCAGTGTCCGTTACACGTCATCACAAGGATTAGCAGTGTCAATGGAACTGGTTTGCAGTCAGTGTGGGGAGAAACAAGGTGAAATTTTTTTTCTTCCCTCCATATTCAAAGTGGACCACAAGGACCTGGTACTGGCAGAAAGGGGAAACAACCATATGATGTCAACCGTAGGATGGCCTTTGTCTTGAGACAGATTGGGTGTGGGCCAGCGGAGTTGGACTTGTTCACAACTTATATGAATATGCCCTCAAGTATCCATCACAAGTCTCTGCTGACCCATGTTGCAAAAATTGCAGCAGACATGGACCTTTTCATGTGTGAGTTCTTTGCATCCCAAGCCAAGATTTTTTCGAAGGGTTTACGAAAGCTGGGATGAGGACAATATTGGAAAGGAGGTGATCGACATAAGCGTTTCTTATGATGGGACATGGCAGAGGCGAGGTGGTGGGGGACATGTCTTCAATCATGGACTTGGTTTTGTGGAAATTTTCTCTGGACTGGCTATAGACTATCACGCAATGTCCAAATTTTGTCATGGATGTATCTTTGCACCCCCGTGAAGACTCTCAACAGTATGCTGCTTGGCATGAGAAACATTTGCCGTCATGTCAAAAGAACTATCAGGGGTCAAGTGGCAATATGGAAACACATGCAGCACTTGTAATGTGGCAGCGCTCCAAAGAGCGCTACAAATTTACATAGGGGGCCTACACCACCATGATTGGTGATGGAGACTCGACATCTTCAGTCAAGCTCAACCAGGCTGAAGTGTATGGCCCAGATGTTGAGAACAAGAAAGAGGAGTGTATAAACCATGTTAGCAAGGATGTTTACTGTCTTGACTAATTTGAAAAAGACTAAGAAGGGAAGTGAATCAATTGGGGGACGAGGTGGTCTTACTGATGAATTGATCAAGAAACTCGCCAATTATTTTGGCACAGCCATGAAGGACAACATTAATTCTGTGAATGCTATGCAAGAAGCAATATGGGCTTCATTTTACCATACAAAAAGCACCGATGAGCATCCACAACATGAACGTTGTCCTGATGGTGAAAAAAGCTGGTGTTTTTTCAAAAGAGCTCAGGCCCTCCACCCCAATGATCCTCCTCCTTCTCACAAAGGTCATGCTACCATTCAACCTGCCATTGCAGACCAAATATATCAAATATACCAAAGGTTGTCGAATCCTGACCTACATTCCACGAAGTCCACCCCTCATTACTTTCAAACACTGAAAAATCAAATTCATATTTTAAGCCAAACTCACTTAGTAACTCGCCTAGTTTCCTGCGGTTAATGTTATTGTTTGTTTCGTTGAAATTGCTTTCTCCCAAAATGGGGATATCAAGGTTCTTCATAATTTTTCTGATTTGATAGTAGGTGTGGAACCTGTAAAATGATCTGATCATTTGATTGCTGCTGTTCAGGTGCTCGAGTGAAATACCACATCCAGTTGTCGCGAACCAGACGGCCATGTTAAACTGATTCTGGTAGAACGTCAGTGGTTTTTTTTCAAGTCTAAGACAATCATCTCTGTTTTACAATTTTAAAAACCCTGGCGTGATATCACTTTCTTGTACTTTGAAAAAGCTCTTAGCAGTAACATAGGCATCAAAGTGATAAAAGTCAAATGTAATGTTATCCTTATGCTTCGTTGCCAATGGGTAATACATTATTTATGTTACTTGAATTTTCTTTGAATTTTGGTTAGATAAAATGTTAGCAGATGGCAGCACTGGCGCAATTACTGCTAAATAGGGCTACCTTACATAGGCCCAACTGTCATTGATCCAAGGATTGCGTTCAATGGCTGAGTGGGTAAAGCATGGAGCTTCCACACCTGAGGTTAGGTGTTGGCGGGGGTTCGTTTCCCGGCGAAGGAAACATATGTGGAATGGTTTTTATTTGTGGCGAATGGAGCGACCGTAAACTTATCACGCCGTGATAAGTTTTTATCCCACTGGGATAATTATTTTGGTTTTAATTTTTTAATTAGCAAAGAATATTTAATTAGCAGAGTTTTTTTTTAACCAACTTAAGTCAGTAATAGGGAAACTTGTCAGTTTTATCCATGTTACGTTTTTGGTAGGTTTTGGCATGAAAACGAAGTTTTTTTCCAAATTCCCAAGAAAAGTCGTAGATAGTCGTACATGCGTTTCCCTATTACTTTTCTTCGTCTCTTAAACTATTACTCAACACTATTGCTAAGGCAGGTTAGGCCTAAAGGGCGCGGATTAGGCTACTTGTTGCTATGATATGCTAGGCCTAAATCAAAAATGTATCTTCACAGGACCACAATCATAATTATTCATAGGCTTTCGGGGCTATGGGTTTTTATCCCCCTCCCGACTCGCCTTCCACTATGCGGGGAGGCTACCGTTTTCGCCTATTATCTCTTTTTAGCATCCAACATTTTTCTGGGGCGCCCTGTGTATCATAAAGATTCTACACACCAACAAACTCTTTTGCTTGAAGAAAGCTCAGGCCTTTGTTGCATGCATCTTTGTACACACTGTAGGCTACTGCATGTCTGTTTAGATTAAGAGGTCACTGGCAGTTTTTTTACATGTCAACATCACGCAGATAAGAATGTCACTGATACTCTGGTAATGGTGTCTCTCTGGCACTGATATCTGATTTAGTACAGATCTTGGGTTGGAATGAAACAGACTCTGTAAGTCGTTAGTCCTGACCTGAGTGCTGAGCGGGGCGTGTGCGAGTGGTCGGGGGCGGCGGGCAGGCGGGGGCGGGGGTCACACAATATAGACAGGGCCAAGTTACTGCCCTTCTTTGGGATCAAGATTTTCTCAGCGGATTCTGGTCACTGCTCACGTAAAAAGGGGGGGGGTCAAAACACTATCTCTGAACCCCTTACTCTCATGAGGGTGTTTCCATTATATTGTAAGTTTGATGTGTCAGATATGGAATGGTTTTTGTTTGCGATTTGTGTCAATGAGATCCAGGGAAGGGGGCGAATGTGCCACTTTAAATCCTATTGGAACCCCCGGTACATATACATTTTTGTGTTCTGTATTCGCCATGTAACCAGCATAGAATCAATTATTATCCCCCCCCCCCGGGCAGTGTTCATCCTGACTTGGACCTGTCTACTCAGTCCAGGTTTTCTAGTGAATCGCATACCACTCACTTTGCAGGTTAAAGAGAAATTCGACGCACAGAGGCAGAGGGTGAGAGAGGTGGAAGTGAGAATGACAAGAATTGAAAACAGCGTGTCAGCTATTGACAAAAATGTTGATGCCATATTAGAGCTTTTACGTGGCGGTGACCAAAGGACTTCGCAGTCAAGGGTCAAAGTCCCCACTGCAGTCAAGGTAAGCCAATGATTGGGGGGGGGGGGGGGGGGGGGGGCGTCATTTTATTCTAGGAAATAGGATTCCAATGTGCTCACCTTTGGACACGGGCTTGCCTCTAAGCTTTTGATGAAAGCAATGTCAGAACGTAAGAGTAAGCCCAATTCACCGAGTGAGAAAGCTGGGCATCAGCAGTCATAATTTGTTCTTTCATTTCAGTCAGCAGTACGTGCAGCATACAATATCGAGGACGCAGGAAATGAGCTGAAATACAACTTCAACGAAGGGTAGGTGCATTGTAATCTCCATCTTGGATGCAACTTTGTAAGGAATGGTGTCTTACCGGTACCCAAGTTCGCTTACTGTTTGTTAGTAGACCCCCTGGACAGTTGTCCGCGTCGGCCTCCCGGGTCAGCCTATCGAGCGACAAAACGAGGCCGGTTCACTGCGTTCGGAGTGTAACTGTTAACCCTTTCAGGACATTCTCCAAGGAGAACACCTCCCTATAAAAGACGTTGGATGCCTGCTTATTTCCATTCGAATTGACACTTGCATTTCAGGAAACCTAGGGTTCTGTGTCTACACTGGCGAAAAATGATTTCCGATTTGCATGATTAGGTTTTTTCCTGCATACGTGCACTGATATTAGCAGTAATGGTTATAATTTGATTTTCAGGTTCAAAGCTGCGTGCAACGAAAGGGTTACGGCCCATTTAGTAGCTCTTGTTGGAGAGAAGCAGGAAGGGACAGCAGTGAACGTGATAAGAGGTGAGTTCAGAGATAGACAGCGATCAGGGGCGCACCTAGCGGAGGGGAGGGGTGGCAGGTGTGGGGCTAATGCCCCCTCCACCAATGACTCCAAAATAATAATTTTCTCCACGATTTATTTCGGGAAGAATAGGCACTTGGGATTATTGTTATGTAGTAAGATGTAGAACCCGTTAACTTAGTATCGGCGACCCCCGTTATGAGCCTCCTTACATGAGGTAAGAGGTCAAGGTCAGGGGGAGGATACGGGGTCGCCGGGATGAGGAAAATGGATAGTGAATGATACGATAAATTGCTGCCGCAATAAGCTCAATTGTTAGTAGTTTAAGATTAAATAAACTTTATCAAATCTGACTTTACGGATTGTGTATTATTCACGGAGTATGTACGGAGTCACGGAGGAGGCAACACAACATTATGGGACGACCTTCAGCAATGTTTGTGTGGTTGTGTAATAAAAAATACATTTAATTCAGCCGTTGCGTTATGTTTATCTTAGCCCTACAGACCATGACGACATCTTCCGGCTGGTAGCTGAGCCAGGAATAGAACTCTCACCTTGGAGTAACAGACAAGTGCAATCTCCAAAAGCAGAGTTAGGTCGACCTCATCACTACTGTCACTGTGTAGGAGTATGAGACAAGTGCCACTCAGCAGGGTGTTTATAAGCCGCAGATCATGCTGTGGCGGGATGTATGATTGAACGTTTGATGTCGACTGCGAACTCACTCCTTCTAGTTTATTACTCTAAGCTCTCACTAAATCCTTAATCGCATTCTTCTTGCAGTTGCCTGTCATACCTACTACACTAGTCTAAAAAAGGCCAAGAAGGAGGCTGAATCGAACCAGCAGGAGGAAATGAAGAAAAAGCGTCTGCTGCGGTCTCGGCAAAGAAGGGTGAGTTTTTTTACCATGAGATCTAGCCTATCTTTGACCTTCCATGGAGTAATTACATTTTACTCCAAGCTTAGACCGAACCCCATATCACCCAAAAACCCTTGTTAAATCACAATCGAACTAAAGAATGAGGTTTGTCCTGCTGTTTGGATTGAGAATACCATATGACTTTATTCTAAGGAGATTCAAAATTGAATTTTTTCTTTCAGCTCTTCGAAGCCTGCGAGAAAAGGATGAAGGGAGACAGGGAGAGGGAAATTTGGAAACAACTTAGGCAACAGGACATGTCAGAGGAGGAGACGACCGACGTGGAGGGGGAAAAGGTCCTCCGGAGGAGACCAAACGCTGGCAAGAGAAGTGCCGAGTGCAATGAACTGATTAAGAAGTTGGATGATAGACTTTCAAAAAGTGAGAGTAGCGGACCGAAATACCGCCGTGTATAGACTGTAGAGAGACTGTATAGATTGATAGTTGCTTGATGAAGCTCTCTCCTCCATGGGTCTGACATGATACATGACGCAATAATTATAATTTGATTTTGAATCAGGCAATAAATTGACGTTTTGATGGTAAACAATCCTTGAATAAGTTATTACCCAATGTTTCCATCTTGAGCTTTCATTCTGGTAATCCTGCCTGTGAGTAGTAGCGAGACCGTTCGCAACTAGAATGAAAACTTCCTGCCCTGCCCGCCTGGGGGAAGCCCCCCCCCCCCCCCCATCCAAAAACACGAATACTTAACATGCCTATCCCCAGTATATATGTGGTATCCTACAGCAGATGAGAGGAGAAACCAAGGAGGATTTGTCACGTATACAAAGAGCAAACGATGTAATCCTGCATGGTATATCTGTAGTATATTCAGTTATGCTGGCAAGGAAAACGGGGAGGCACCTCATGTATACCATATGGAAATCCTGACTTATGCTGAGGGGATACCAAACAAAACCCAACAAATACTGGGATATCCCATACTCAATTCCCCCTAAATACCAATCAAGTATAACACAGGAAAACGCAGGAAACGAATGTTCCGGATCCAATGTTATCCTGATGTGGGTATTGTAAGGATACCTAAAATATACTAGGCAGGATAACTCATTATAAACAAAAAATACTTGGAAATACCTGGGCTGCGATACTCAGTATTCAATGCCATTTCGTGCAGTGAGGACTGCTTTGAATATGACCAGGTAAGCCTCCGAAAGAAACGCTCAGTAAAGTCAGCAAACGCAATCACAAGTTGGCTCATTTGGCATATCTCCATCTTGTATATTGGAAACGCGTTGGTCTTAAAGCGAACGAAGCTAATGACGCAGTTTGTTGGTCTGTGATCCATCAATATTTGATGTTAACGACCGTATCATTACTTGTTATTCCGGAACTGGTAATTATGAAGTAGTTTTTTGTTCCGTTAAAGAGTTTCAATTTACCTGAAAACAAGAGAATGGTATTTCCTGTTTTTATACTCCGTATCTTATATTTTTGCACTCTCGACAAGTCCCTAGGTAGACCCCGGGATTCAAATTATGACCTTTGACAAGAGGTTTTAAGCGGTATTTTTGGCGACGTCACAGAATAATCTCCTGTGACCGTAGGTCAAGATACATCATCAACGCCCCAAGAGCCCATTTCACTCGATGCGGCTAATGACGCTAGACGTTCAGGAGAATCAACTATCTTTTTTCCGCACTTTCAATGTTGAAATAATTTTTACCCTTGGCTTAAATCTGGCTGGATGTGATGATCCAAATGTCGTTAAACGAAATTTGGTAAGTCTTTACGTTTCTCTCTCATGAAAAGTGTCTAATTTTTCTATTTCCAAATGATGATTACCAATAAGCGGGAAACATGTTTAAATGTACCACATGGAACCAATTCATTGCTAAATATATTTAAAGATGCCAACACTCACTGTTAATTGCTCTCCGCATTTACTATAACTGATCTCGCACACGCACAGCAATGAGTCTTGTTTCGAGTACTATGTTTTTAGTCTTGTGTAAACAACTCCTGCTTAGAGAGTTATGTTTAAACTAATAGAACATAAGACCAGTGATTACTTATGATTTTTGTTCTGATGGGAGACTAATTTTGTTGTTGTTTTTTTTCGTTTCAGTGAAATTGCCTTTTTGAATACGGAGTGATTTGATATGTAAGTACTGCATTGAGGGAGACGAAGGCACCCGTTCACAGAGTTCAATAATTACATCAGGCAGATGCGTTTTTCGCTCGTCAAGCGGTATTTAAAATGTGACTGTGACTGTGAAAATTTGTGTCGACGATTTTACTTCGGTCAGCAGATCCCCAGCAGAAAGAAACCGATAAACGCCTGTATTCGTTTTTTTAATAATGACTCTTTGAAGGGCACGATATACACCTCAGGATTCAGTTTGATCTGGCTGCTATCATAACACTTTATAAAATTTTGTGAATATTTTTCAGATCACCAAGCTGAATATTTCTTCAAAGTCTCGGACCTGACTCCTAGGCAATTGAATTCATTGCGCAGTCGCTATACTGTCATCTCAAGCGAACAATCTCAAGATGATACCTAAACGAATTATAGTCCAATCTGCTACGTTTGACGTAGACTTTTGTAATTTTTTCTCAAGTTTCTCCATAGAATGTTCTGGTGGTGCAATTAAAACAGACAGTTTAGATTTGATGGTACCATTGCAGACACTCACCAGTTTTCACCCGCTTTTAGTTCACGTTTTGTAGATACTGTTGCAAAATATACAGGACTGCGCATTGCTTTGAGTGTTGGTAAAACCAACTTACCCGAGGATGTAAAGTATTATCCAGGAGACGATGCATCTAACTCATCGTTAGATGTTATTTACATCACATGTTTTTGAAGGAAGATCTTCTTGACTTAACGATGGCATTTGTTCCAGCTGTTTGCTCTGGACTGGTGAATCAACCAGACTTAAACTTTAGCAGCATACTGGCTAAATTTGCACACCAATTACTCAAAACACCTGCTCTAGCTCAGGTTTTTTCAACGAAAGAGTCTACAAGTGGTGTCTTTCTTGATCTTGTGCAATTTAGTGTGGACGCTTATAACGCTGTCGCTACCTCAGCAAATTCAAAAACAGATGAACGTCCAGCCCAAGACTGTTTTAGGTGGTTAAGACTGGTGTTAAACTTTTTGGATTCAGAGGAGGAGAAATTCTCATGTGCGGCCACGGGATTCGCGTTTAGTTTTACCGCATGCTGGGAGTTTGGATGCAGTGGAATATATTTTCTCTGCTAAAACGTGGGACCGGGCTTGTTTTTATCTACTGACCATAAAGGATATTGCTAGTTTAGTCCTGGAAACCGATTCTCCCGCCCAATTGTGTTTTGCGAGTATGGGTCAACCCTTGTCGCCAGTCGCGGACCGATTAAGTCTTGATAGTCGCTGTGCAACACCGGTGAAGGACGAACACGATATATCAACGATTGAGAATCCACTGCTGAAACTCCTGACTGAACTAAAGGCCCTGTCAACAGTCGAAGAGCCGAAACAACACATTAATCGTACTAACAACAACGGAGGTTACTCGCTGAACGAGGGCTCGAGTCAAACTGCAGAGATTCCGCTTCCAGAGGTTGTCTCGAATGATGTCTTAGAGGAAATCCTTGCAGAGCAAACCAGGCCGATGATGTGTCTGTCACCCATAGCAAAAACAACAGTTTTGCATTGGGAAGAAGAGGATAATTATGAGGTACAGTAAAGATATTTATTTACTTCACTAGTGAACAATAGGAAAATTGTGAAGATCCAACGCTCATTGTTTTTTGCTTGCCAGGATGCTTATTGTTGACATATAAAATCTGATTATCTGTTTCTGAGATGGTAAGCTTAGTCTCTGAAATTAGGCGTGTGTTGAAGTCGATCCTCCCGTACGTCATCTCCTGCTTGCCGAACAGGTCGATGATGCAGACAATGATCACGCAGCCCCGCAGAGAGTTCTTCCAGATTCGCCTACACCTCACCGGGAAGAAGGAGAAGAAAATCATGAGGTACCGTTGATACATTTTGCTTTTTTCTAGACAGATGAACAACAGATAGATTGAAAAGATCCATCGCTTGTCCTTTCCCTAAAGTTGATACATTTTGTATTTTAATTCACTGGACAGGAGACCAACAGAAATAAGGTGCAGATCCATCGCTTGTCTTTGCACGTCCTGATGGTTTTCGATACACAAGTCTGATTGATACTTTTTTAGACCTTTGTCGTTCTGTGCATTTTAATTTCAATCTCGATTTTTCAGCCAAGGGCCGTATTAAAAAAATATCGGGAGATAATACATGTAGAAAGAAACTTTTCGAGTGCGACCACACGATCAAAGTCAAGATTTTTATTTGTTTGTTCTTTTGTTTCAGCTCGTCAAAGAGAAAAAGGGAAAGAAGAAGAAAAAGACGAAGAATCTTGTTGAAGATAAAGGATGCGGATACATGTATCAGGTGTCTTCTGACGAAAACAGTTTCATGGAAATCGATCCGGATGCGTCCGAGGAAAACGAATTGCGTAAAGATGTTGAAATCAACCCCCCTGAATGTCGAGCGATGCTCATAGCTGCATCAGTCGTTGATGAGGATGATCCTCAATCTCTTGGGCTTTTCTGGCGACGGTTGCAGCGCCGGATGGACGCGATGTTCGCTCACTTTACCGGAGCGAAATTTAGCATCATTTTTTGATTACATTTTTTCAAACTTAGCTACTACCTTCAAGAACAACCCTAGGCAGCGACAGCTATTCGAAAATTTCTTTACCTGGGGTTTTGATCTGTTTCTCGAAGTCTGTGTGGAGAAAAAAAACCAACGGAAAGTCTTTTCACGTGTCAATGAATATGCGAAACGCCTTCTCAGGGCTGATGTCCTGACGCACAGAAAGCAGTTACAATTTGCTGAGCTGGAAGTAGGAAAAAACATCCGCAAATCTTTGTCCGATGCTCGCAGGTTAGTGACAAGTTTCTGCGATACGGCGGAACGGTTTGTTAAGCGTGGGGAAGAAGACTTGAAATATATCAAGCCCGATAACTCCGCTTTCGAAAAGGAGGTCCTAAAGCTAAGAAAAGACTCTGTAAACCTTTATAGACCCATTGTCAAGGCAGAGAGATGGTTCTCTGGAGAAGGGAAGGGTGAGTGCTTTGGCTGTGCCGAGCGGAAATGCCAGTTCAAACAAAACGACAAATCTTTAGGTAAAGAGCTGTTTAGGAGTGGCTTACCATCAGAAATTCAATACATTTTCCCGCAAACCGAAGAAGAATTGCGCCGAGCGCAAGAAAAAATATTCGAAAAAAACCCAGGCTCCTCCCATTCAACTTGTGAGGACAATTTACCCAGCACACTTAACCCGTATCAAGCGCGAGCAGCTACGAATCGAGAACAACATCGGGTCGTCAGGAAATTCATCTCCTTCATGGGCTCTAGGGGTAGAGACCGACTGGCTTGTATGTTAGAAAACTGTGTCCTCGTTTGTAATTGCACCAGTTTCTTATGCCATGGGCGTATATTGATCAAGTGGGCAAGGGACCGTCATCTACTCCCGAATTAGAGTCGATGTTACCCTATCAAACACAGTCAGAGAACTTAGAAAGCTCCATTGTGATAATTCTCTTTTCTAAACTAGACCTTTAAAATTCCATTGACTCTTTGACTGTCGAACCTATCATGTCTACAGCAAGCGGTTACGGAAGTGTCCGGGTCGTGCATGTTCAAGATGTAGGTAATCTCAAGCGTTGGCTATTGGTGAGCCACCGACATTTCTACATCGGCAGAAATATTTTGTTGTTATTACGACGGCCGGACTTGGGTCATTTTCTGAACGGAACGAAAAGAAAAGTTCGTAAATCTCGAGCATTTCAACAATTGAATCGAGCTGACAAACGGCTCGTCTTAAAACTTCGAGCGGCACAATATTGGGCCAATCCATTTCGGATGCACGCACCTGTGAACGTGAGCGCATCATCCAACAATACATCGCTTATATGATTGCTAGAGGCAGGGATCGGCTGGCGTACACATTGAAAAACTGTGTGTTAGCTTGCTGGTGTGCTCCGCGTCATTGCCACGGCCATGAAATAGCAAAATGGGCAGAACAGGGAGTACCCTGTGCGGAATTGGAGTCAACATTGCCCTACTAAATGTAAACAGAGAACTCGATCTAAAAACAGTCTTGTGGCAATAGTTTTCGAAAGAGTACAAACATAACAAAACAAAGCGCATTCTGTTGAGTATTTTGTCTTTTCTGCGAAGAAATTTTGTCTTGAGAAGAGCTTGACATCATGGCTTGTTGCGCTGATCTAGTAGTGAAATTTACACTACGAAACGAAGATGCACATTTACCTAGTCGCGGGACAGAGGGATCGGCCGGTTACGATGTCTATGCTGCAAACGATTCAATCCTGGAGAAAAATGGACGGTATGTCCGGATTTGTACCGGATTATCGTTGGAACTTCCGAGAGGATATTATGCTCAGATCATGAGTCGGAGCGGTCTGGTGTTTTTCGAAGGAGTGGAAGTTCTTCATGCAGTCGTTGACATAGATTATCGCAGAACAATTGGAATTTTGATGCGATCGTCTCGCAAAAGGTTTTATGTGAAGAAGGGAATGAGAATTGCCCAAATCTTGATTTTACCCTACGCTAGTCCTCTCTGGTGATACCAACGGGTAACATTACACATATTACTAGTGCAATCATATATACTAAATAATTCAGCAGATTCATGAGTCATGGGCATACTATAATTAGGGTATTGGTAATCATGGAGGTTGTATCAGCTACAGCATTCCAACTCTGGTTGACAGGAATTCACAGGCCTGTTGATAGAACAGTGCACTGGGATATTCCTGCCAACAAGCTGATGGGAATCCGGTTATCGATATCCACCTGTTGTAGTTACATAACCTTGGGATGGGGGGAATTATTTATCTGATTTCGTGATTTAGAATATGTAGTTTATGTATGATTTACATCATCATGTATGGCTTTGGTGCAGGCTCGACTCAGGGAACCTAGGCTGGGCCCAATTACTGTATATATATCAGTGAGTTTTCACTGCAAGTCTATATCGGACTACTTCTCTCTATACACTATGAACACTCGCAAAGGAATTAAAGTTCTCCACGCTAACTGTCAATCGTATACCACCGCAAAAACGGATATAGAACTATTGCTCCATGAACAAAAACCGGATATCCTAAACCTCCAAGAGACACTAAGAGTAAGAGACGCCAAATACCCGATAAAGTTCAATGGATACAAGGCATACCATGTACATTGCACACTGGGCCAAACACGTGGCACCTCGCTATTCGTAAAATCCGATCTTACCTCTGAGGAAATAACGCACAAACCAGCAAACTACCCGAAGGAATGTATCTCAGTCAATGTACACGTCAACAGAAACAAACCGCTACGGATTATCTCACTATACGCACCGCAAGACTCACTTCCGCACGATTTCCTCCATACCGAACTTTCGAACTATCCGAACACTGTTCTAATCGGCGATCTAAATGCCCGCCATCTGAACTTTGGCGATGTAGTTACGAATCCTAATGGAGAAAGACTCAACAAACTCTATGTGAACAATATTGTGTACAGTGCCAACCCCGGCATACCCACGCGCTACTCGCAAAATGCGGTAAATCCCGTGCATCCCTCAGTCATAGACTACGTCATGGGTACCCATCAGACTCTTCCTCGCATATCGAACTTTCAAGTGCTGGAACCCATAACGAGCGATCACAGGCCAATCATCGCAACCATTGCCATGACAAACCTTAATACCAACAAGAGCAGTACCCCGAAACCGCGCTTCGACAAAGCTGACTGGAAAGGATACCGAAACGAAATCGCCGATAAGATAAACGATCTCCCACGCCCAACAAAGAATGCCAACTCACTCGACTCAGGGATACGAACACTAACCAAAATCATGCAAGCAGCCGAAATACGCCATTTACTACGCACTAAACCGAACGACAGATGCCCCCTCCCGCCGTGTATCATCAAACTTATAAAAGACAAACGCCGAATCATGAGATCGTTTAGTCGTGCCCCGAGCCGCCGGAAAAAGTCACCCATCAACAAGCTAAACATTCACAAGGATATAACCACACATTGTCAGGACTATGCCTCCAACCTTTGGAACAACATATCTAACAAGACCCCGCAAACGTTCTAGCCAACCGTCCGTAAATTCATGAAGTCTGGCCAAGCCTCTGCGTCATGTCCGCTTTCATTTAACGGGAAAACATACACGACCTCAGATGAACAAACCTCCTGCTTCTACGATCTTTACAAAGACATTCACAGTGTCCCAAAGCCAGGCCCGGTTCCGAGTCAACAAATCGCGAAGTCCAAAATTTCGTAAACCTGCTCAATGATCAAAGAGACACTCGTATTACAGAATTTAGCACAGCGGTCACCCCAGAGGACATTCTTACCACGATAAAGCACACAAGAAACACGGCCCCTGGCGCTGACGGACTATATTATTCTCACATTAAAAATCTACCGCTCTGTGCACTCCGCTACCTCGCAAACATCTACGAACCGTGCCTGGACACCCAATACTTCCCGCATGCCTTCAAACAAGGAACTACGATACTACTGCCGAAACCTAATAAAGATCACACGAACCCCAAAAACCATCGTCCCATCACGCTGCTTCCTGCCCTCGGGAAAACATTCGAACGAATAGTCAATAACCGCCTACGGGATCATCTCGAGGCTAACGATAAACTCAACGAACACCAATCGGGGTACCGCAAAGGACGAAGTACTGCAGATGCCATAACTCGCTTTATCCAGCTAACGAGCCACAGCTATAATCAGGGACGCGTTGTAATGGCAGCCTTCTACGATTTTGAGAAGGCGTTCGACAAAGTCTGGCACCACGGTCTTCTCTATAAACTCCGCTCTAACTCAAAACTCTCACTTGGAACTATACGGCTGATGCAAAGCTTCTTATCGGATCGATCCACACGCAATAAGGTCGGCTCGTCCCTGAGCGACCCCCTGCTCCTCCCCGCTGGTACGCCCCAAGGCAGTGTTCTGTCGCCAACACTCTTCCTTTTATGGGTAAATGACATTCCACCGCCACCCGCCCCGTCTGACAAAAATGGTCAGGAACAGTACGCCGACGATCTGTCAACTCGGTCGGCACACCGCTGCCAACACATCACGCAACGGCTAATTCAAGCACAGAATGACAACACAGCAACGTGGAGTGACAAGTGGAGAACAACCTACAATGCGGATAAAACCCAGTTCCTCGCAATGTCTAAGAAACGTCTCCACTACCCCGCATTCATAACAGTTGAAGGACAAAGGATAGCCGCTTCCACATCCGCTAACAATCTCGGTTTGATAATCGATAACAAGCTGAACATGTCAAAACATTTCAAAAAAATGCATGATCGCACCAGTAAGCGAATATCTATGCTAAAAGCCGTCGCCGGCACATTGGATTACCCGTGCGCTCCCCCAAGTGTGTCAATCAGTATTTACAAGACTATGATCCGCCCGCTAATGGAATACGCCCCCTTGGCTCTAATGCTCCTTAATGACAATCAATTCCAAAAACTCGACGCTCTCAGAACTCGTGCGTACAAAATCGCGTACGGTATTCCGAAATCTATTAACGGGAAGCACGTCCAAGACTGCATAACCTGCGAATCACCAATAGTAGGGTCAATTTATGAAAAAAACAGCTTAACCCACAACAAATTGCAACAAAACGTTTTTTAATGGTTTTGGGTACTATTGATAGTCCAAAACAACATACTAAAAGTCTAGAGAAATCTGGGCCCCGGAAAGCTGTTTTTTTCAAGATGGCGTCCAAGATGGCCGCCGTAACCCTTAAGTGACCATATCTCCTTTATTATTCATGCTAGAGTCATGATTTTGATGTCTATACCCAGGTTTGAGGGGTCAAGGAACACATTAAGACCATCAGAAATAACATGAAATGATTGGTTCAGCAAGAAATCCAAAATGGCGTCCAAGATGGCCGCCGCAACGAGAAAATGTCTGTATCTCCCTTATTATCTATGATAGAGTCATGATTTTTGTGTCTGTCCCTAGGTTTTGGAGGTTAAGGAAACCAATGGAACTATCTAAAATAAGAGAATGTATGCCTAATTGTTTCATACCTAATTCTGAAAAGAATGTGATTGTTTCATGCACGGTATAATTCTGAAAATGGCATTGGGGTTCGCCCAAACCTAACCCAAATGAAAGTCATCAAATCTTGTACCCAATCATTTTAATCACTGCCTACCAGCAGCTTAACATGCCAAAAGAAACTGTTAAAGCACTCCATACCCTCGAGCGGTGCTGCCATCTATTCCTGTTTTTAAAAAAAAAGATCTTCCATCTTTCTTGACCATGCTGGTTTTCTCAAAATGAACATCTTCAACTTAAAAAGTTAACTTGTTCTGCATCCCAAATAAGTCAAGCATAAGACTTAACATGTCAGGTAAGTGTGAATAAATCATACTTCTTTTTATCAAGATTAATGGTTTGTAGACTACCATTATTAAGCCAAGGATGTATTTCAAGATGCAATGGGAAGCCATACACTAAACAAAGCCTACATGGTGTACATGGCCTACATAGCATAGGTGTACTAAAATGAGCAGGAGGTCATCATGCTGGATGAGTCATAATTAGTACTAGTAACTGATAAGATACTGACACCTGGCAATGAAATGTTTTACTAGGAAATTAAGTATGTTAGCAGGCCTGATGATTTGCACTTCAGTAAGTCTCCTGCTTTTCTTGCAGGTATTGATTGTGCAGACCTAGACCTCTGCCCTATTTGTAACCAAGAAGCGACAGACCGCAAAAAATGTGCCAAACTTGGTGAAAAGGGAGCTGCTAGCATAAATGCTGCTAGTACCAGTAGAGGCAGTAACATCAATGCAGAAGAAGGGCAACAAGTACACATTGATTGTCGTAAACGCTTTGTCAACCCAGAAGACATTAGGCTACAAAAGAAGAAAGAAAGAGGCAAATCTCATGTAAAAAGGAAACGAAGTGCTCGTGCATCTGAAGGTATTTTTGACAGTAAAAATGATTGTCTTTTTTGTGGAATTCGAGTGGCAACTGATACGTCCAACTACAGTCACGTTAAAACAGACATTTTTACAAAGACTATATCTGAAAGTTGTGAGAGTCGCCGAGACGATTGGTCGTTCATTGTGAAAGGTCGGATTGAATATTACGGTGGTGACCTGCATGCTGCAGACTGTATTTACCATCGTTCGTGTTGTAACAACTTCAGAACAGGACTGAACAAACCCTTGCAGTATGCTGCTGCTACTGAAAGCGGTCCGAGTCATCCAAAGCGTAGAAAATCTGGAAGACCGAAGGATGAGGACATGGGCCAGGCGTTTATACAGATGTGTCATTATCTTGAACAGAACGATGAGGAACAATTAACCGTGTCAGATCTCAGGGCTAAAATGAAGGAGTTTTTAGCCAATTCTGATAGTGAACCTTACAGTTCTTTCTATCTGAAGGGACAATTACAGAAACGATATGGTGACTCTATCTATATTGCTGAAGGCGAAGGCCTTCATGACATTGTTACAATGAAGGAGAGAACATCTCAAATTTTGAGGTCATACTTTAACATCAATAGGCAAGGGGAAGACGAAGAATCACAGAAAAGACACATTATAGACACGGCAGCGCGGCTAATTAAAAGTGATGTCAAAACCAATGTTGAATCTGTGACTGATCAGTACCCAAGTGCAGATAGTCTTAAACTAGCTGCTGCTCTTAATTTCTTGCCAGAAACCCTGCGCTCGTTGTTATCTGCCTTGTTTGTCGGAAAAGATACGAATCGCAAAGTGGCCAGCATTGGTCAAGCTATCGTTCAGGCAATACGGCCTCGAGCTGTAATCGCACCAGTGCAGTTAGGTCTTGCTGTACAGGGACATCATATGTATCGGTCAAGATTTCTGATTGACAGTCTTCATGAAATGGGGTTTTGTTCTTCATATGGGGAAGTCCAAAGATTTGAACTTAATGCTGCTGATTCTGTCGCTCCCGACACCATTATTTCGGAGGAGATAGACCTACTTGGTATGACATTGCTATTTGCAGCTGATAACGTAGATCACAATCTTTTGACATTGGATGGAAAAGGGACCTTTCACGGAATGGGTATAATCGCTGCATTGACGCCAGGACGGAAAGCCACTCGGGTGATCTCGAGGAAAAAGATATCGCAAATCAACGTCACTGAGAAGACAAGGATTCCCATCATAGATTACCGCTTTGCTAACAAAACCCGCCGTGATATTGTATTTCAAGAACTCCCCCCATTGCCTGATTGTGACAAAAGGATTGACATCTTGTGGGAACTTTCATGTAGTTTCAAAGAGAATCTGCCGAATTGGCAAGGTATGATGCATATCCTTTACAGAGGTAAAGAACATCCCGGTAAGTCATCGATTGTGTATCTGCCCATGATCGACATGTACTCTGGGGACAAAACATGCCTCCTGTCAACATTGGAATTTGTCCACAACATCGCCTTCAAGCATCATGTCCCACCAGTGATCACATTCGATCAGCCGTTGTACTGGAAAGCTGCTGAGATTATTGCAAATGCACCAGAGACTAGTCATCTGAAATCAACTGTACTTATGCTTGGGTGCTTCCACACCTTCATGAACGTACTTGGAGCAATTGGTACCCTCATGGCAGGAACGGGCCTGAAAACGATTCTGGAGGAGGTTTATGGGGAAAATGCAGTGGTGCATATGATGACTGGCAAATCTGTCCAACGGGCTTTCCGCGGTCATCTACTAGTAAACAAGTGTCTCAACGAAATGATAATCTCTGAAGTGCTTGAGGAACAGCCAGAACTAAGTCTCCTCGTGGATGAAGCTGAAGAAATGTACTCATCATTGGTAAATGGTGAGACCACATTGGATGGTGCTGCGATATCTGACGCTCTTTCTAGTATGGCAGAAGCAATTGAAAGGAAGAAAGCCCAGCTTTCTTCGAGGTCAAAGACCAGTCAACTGTGGTTGAACTATCAAACAATAATTCAGGTTGCAAGGTCTCTGATCAAAGCAGATCGAACGGGCTCTTGGCAGATGCACCTTCGGGCAGTTTCGGACTGCTTGCCTATATTTGCTGCCGCAGGACATTTCAACTATCTGAAAACAGCATACTACTATGTCCAAGAAATGAACCAACTCCAGTCTCGGCACCCAGATTTATTTTTGCAGTTTGAACATGGCTGCCATGTCATCCGTCGCACCAATAAGTTCTGGGCGGGTCTCAGTGCTGACCTTGTGATAGAGCAAAGCTTGATGAGATCGCTAAAGACTCCTGGAGGTCTTACACGTGGAAGTGGCATGACAGAGGAACAGCGCGCATTATGGACAATGTCAACCCCAATCACATCGGAGTACAACTATGCCATGCAGGAATTCACTGAGCTATCCTACACCACAAGTGAACAACACAAGGAAGCTACACAATCAAGAATGAAAAGAGATGCATCTGATTTACTCAAGTTGAACACAAAGTTATCCAGTTGCTCCCCCTTTGCCCAAGATCCAACATTGAGAAACATCATCAACGGAGTTGTGGCAGACGCAGATGTGAATGTTCATGAGTTTAGATCAGTCGGAGAGAAAATTATAGAAACAATGATAGGCCAGCCAGTGTTCTCAATAGGTTTTAAGCGAAAGGATAAAGCAAGGACACTTGGTACCATTACGTCAGTGAAGGTATCTACTGATAGAGCCATTGAGCCTGGTTTGTTATTTCAACGCTTTCTGGTTGTTTCAAAGACAGGTTCTCTGTCACTGGAAGACGTTATGCAATATGAACTCAGTCCCTTTCCTCCAGCTCTTTTTGACGCAAGAAAAGTACTTCGCAAACCTGACAAGCCCCAGCTTGCCCATGCTATTGCAGACCATGCCAAAGTTCAACCCCAGGAAACATCCGCATCCTCTGAGAAACCTCCACCTGAAACAGAACATTACGTCCTGGATGGAGGGTCCTTACTGCAGCGCTTGCCATGGAATCGAGGAGAAACATATGGCTCAATCGCTCAATCTTATGCTGACTTCACTGTTCGTCGTTATTCCATTGCAACGGTTGTATTTGATGGGTATTTGGATGGTCCGGCTATCAAGGACAACACGCATCAAAGGCGAGGCAAGAACGTGCATCCAGTTGTTAGCTTCACCCAGGATACTGTCTTTTCTGGAAAGAAAGAGGACTTTCTTTCTAGGGACTGCAACAAGCAGAAAATGATTGATCTGATAAGTCAGAAAATTCGTGAGAAAGGCTGTGACGTGATCAATGCACCAGGAGATGCCGATGTTGAAATTGTTAAAGCTGCTGTTCAGTCCTCTGTAACTCGTTCTACAACACTGATTGGAGAAGATACTGATCTTCTGGTTCTGCTTCTCTTTTACGCAAAAGCTACCGACAAGGACCTGTATTTCCGATCAGACAAAGCAAATGCGAGTGCGCCATACCATATCAACCAGCTAAAGACAATTCTGGGGGACGAGTTGTGTTCTCAATTACTCTTCATACATGCGTACAGTGGATGTGACTCAACATCAAGAATCTTCGGCGTTGGTAAAAAGGCCGTTTTTCAGAAGGTTGTTAAAGGCGACACCACACTCAAGGCCTGTGCAAATACATTTGTTCAACCAAAACAGACTGCAGCTCTGATCGAGGGCAAGGGCTGTCAAGCAATGGCGGTAATCTGTGGAGGCAAGGCAACTGACTCCCTTGCATCATTAAGGTACAGAATGTTCAGTAAGAAAGTGGTATCTTCCCAATCGTTTGTCACGCCTGAGCGCCTACCTCCAACTGCAGCTGCAACAAAATTTCATAGCATGAGAGTGTACTATCAAACAATGGTTTGGATGGGACAAGACAAGGATATGGACGCTTGTGAGTGGGGCTGGAAACTTGAAGGTGGTCAGTTTGTTCCAGTCGAAAGTGACATGAATGCAGCTCCTGATAACCTTCTCAAGATGGTTCACTGCAACTGCACTACAGCCTGCAGCAGTCAAAGATGCAGCTGTAGAGGATACAATCTACCATGTACGCCAGCTTGTGGACCGTGCCAGCTAGACATGTGCAACAATCCATATAACCAGACATTAACGGAGGAAAACGAGGAAGAGGACGATAAATAAACCAATTGACCCATGATAAAATGTGTCTTTTAGATCCATGCTTACATTTCTAAATGACCAAACCATAGCATGTAATTTCTATATGGCTCTAACATCTTTTTCATCCCTAAAACCTGGAGAGATTGACACCACAAACATGCCTCCATTTGCGTGAATATATCATGAACACTCAATTGCTGAGATGGCCATCTTGGCAGCCATTTCAATGTGAACTATAATATAATTTTTGATACTCTTATTGGTTTCCTTGACCCCTTAAACCTATGGAAAGACACCAAAATCAAGACTATTGGGTGAATATTAAGGGAGATACAGACATTTTCTCATTGCGGCGGCCATCTTGGACGCCATTTTGGATTTCTTGCTGAACCAATCATTTCATGTTATTTCTGATGGTCTTAATGTGTTCCTTGACCCCTCAAACCTGGGTATAGACATCAAAATCATGACTCTAGCATGAATAATAAAGGAGATATGGTCACTTAAGGGTTACGGCGGCCATCTTGGACGCCATCTTGAAAAAAACAGCTTTCCGGGGCCCAGATTTCTCTAGACTTTTAGTATGTTGTTTTGGACTATCAATAGTACCCAAAACCATTAAAAAACGTTTTGTTGCAATTTGTTGGGGGTCAAACCATATATTGACCCTACTACAAGGTCTCGTATCGAAACACTGGCAACTAAGTACATTAACAATGACAATTGTGCACCTAGCATCCGAAATCTTATTGACTTGGCCAAAGCTAAAATGCCAATTAGCAAAAGGAATGCGCTCTACTCCACACCAATTGTTAAGACTTTGCACTTATAAACTCTACTTACCTGCCTTCTTGTAATTATTGTACTCTAATTCTCAGGGCTTCGGCCCTCTAAACACTCATCATGTGTAATAACTAATATCACTGTACCATCATGTCACCCCATTATTTTATGCTATTGTAAATATTTGTCACTTTTGTTATTTTCGTTCTTCTTAAACTGTTAAATGTAATTGTTTTAAAAAATTCCAACAACATGTAACCAATCATTGTAATCTCGCATCTTATCTCTTGTAATCATATTATCGTGTAGACGCCTGAAAGGAATGTAATATTCAAAAGGGTCTAGCAATAAACACTTAACTACTACTACTGCAAGTCAGTCAGTTCTGTCTCACTCAAGGTTGCCTTGCCTATCCAAGACTTCGGTCCCGTTTAGTGCCGACTGCCTGAGTCAGAACCCTCCCCAAGGTCAGAAGTGCTGCCATTCTGCCTTCTAAATAAACGTTGTACCAGAAAGAAGTCTTCCGCGCTAGTCAATGAGGAAGATGTCAACTCAGTCCCGCGGTTGCGTATTACTGGGAACAGAGGCGTGATTTAGAGCCAACCAATAGGGCTGAGAAGGGATTCAGTTCGACTGGTTTTTAATATTAAATGTACTGTACGTATTGCTTGCGAAAGACGACAGAAAGGTGTACTTTCAATTCATTGTCTAGTTTGAAACGTTGCTGGAGAATAGCTGAGACATACACTTTCTGTTATGTGACTCCTCTCCCCTTCCAAGCATTCTAATACAAGTATAGTGTGCGTGTTCGAGAACCGGCAAATGGCGTATTTTACTGCAAATGGGGACATATCCCCTCATCATGCCGGGGGCAACGCAGCCAAGATCTTTCTGATTGATCGCAAAACTACAGCCCGAGATCTGTTCCTTTACAATTGTGAACTAACATTGGCTAATGGTGCTACTTATGATTATTACCTATACTTGTACGCTTTGGCCCAATGGGCCAAATTGGATCCTCATGTTCAGAGCGAGTATCATGACATCCTAACCAAAATCCGAGAAGAATTGTCAGCTGAAAAAGACTATGTTTATTTCGATTTAGAGGAAGCTAATCTTATTCCTGTCAGTGTTCGAACACACTATAGCCTATCAGAAGCAGGCACACTTAATTTCTGTGTGGGCGATATGGACGCTAGTCTGCAATGAAAAATTCAAAGTAGAACTGACATTCAGACAGTCATTCTCGAGAGCAAATATCTCCATGCGGGACCCGCCATGGATACCCGAAAATGGCGAAGAATTAGACCTGCACCTCGGCTCCATTACCGACCGGTTGCTGCATCGTCGTCGGTCTGTACTTGTACTCTGGCCAGGCCTAAAATCATTTCGGAGGTCTTACGAAAATGTCATCTCTGTCGGGCATGCGACCCGGAAAGCCCCTGTATCAATGTTTTAGAAAGAGTATTCGGAGATAACGCTCGGTCTTGGGGCATGGACCGACACGACGGGGAGGATATTCTAGATTTTTGCACTTTCCGGGCGATAAAGGAAATATTTCTGTATAGTCCAACTCAAAGCGAGCCGCAGTCGACTAAAGTACAATAATCGAGGTGCAACGTTCGCCGGAATTTGTTCCAAATCGTTTGTCGTGACTCGTTACAAAAGCTCGAGTGTTTTCTTGTCCATTTAGAAATATCCCGCGCCGCGTACTTATACTATCAACTGGTCCACGGCTGGCCATCAACGCTGTAAGATCGAAGGGTGCTTTGAAAGAATAATAAAAGCATGTGCTTCTTTATCCGCGAGTATCTCGTGGTTTTTTGTTTGTTTCATAATTTCTTTCTCCAAACGGCTAAAAGGTCTAATGCAAAAGCCCCATGTGATTACAACTAGTATAATGAACACCTCAAAGCTGAGCATCTAGAATTATGACCTCTCGAGTGGACCCGCATAATGTGACCTATGTCGGATTCGTAGTCTGCCCGTCGAATACACCCGTACCCGCAGGATTTCCTGCCAATAAAGCGAATAAATTTGTGATTCGATTGCCGAAACCTACAGACGTGAGTTTAATACCCGGCGAAGTTGAAGTAGCTCTCGTAGAAATAACATTTCCACACTCATGGTCAACATATTTCAGAGGATCTCAATGTTCATATGAGGTGGCTGTAGCAGATATCCGACAACCCTTGATTCCCGCAGTTGTAAAGAAAGCATGTCTTCCGGCAGGGAAAGAACTATTGGACTATGGCAGTGCAGAAGACCTCATCGAAGGACACCTGTTGCCGTTACATAACCTTGGGATGGGGGAAATATTTCTTTGATTTCATGATTTAGAATATGTAGTTTATGTATGATTTACAACCTCATGTATAGCTTTGGTGCAGGCTCGACTCAGGGAACGTTAGGCTGGGCCCAATTTCTGTATATATACCAGTGATTTTTCAATGCATATCAGTCAGTTCTGGCTCACTCAAGGTTGCCTAGCCTATCCAAGACTTCGGTCCCGTTTAGTGCCGACTGCCTGAGTCAGAACCCTCACCAAGGGCAGAAGTGCTGCCATTCTGCCTTCTGAAATAAACTTTGAGCCACAAAGAAGTCTTCCGTGCTATTCAATGAAGAAGATGTCGGTGCAGCCCCCTTGTTGTGTATTAAAAACTGCAGTATTGTTTTAGCTTGCCAGAGGCAACAAGAGGCCAAAGGATTTAAAATAGCAAAATATGATTTCCAAGATGGCCGCCTACCAAATTAAATAAAACGGCCTAGGGCCATTGTGCTCACCGTCTAGATATTTGGTGGTTAGGAATTCATCATGGTTAAGAAACATGCTACATGAATAGTATATAGGTCAAACATAAGACGGTATGACATGTGATGTATCGTTGCTTGGATTACCTACCATAAAAATATCATCGAAAACAAGTCACTAAATATCATTTAAAACAAGTCACTAATAAGCGTGATATTGCACTTTGTACTTTTTCCAGTTTTGGCCCCCTGGTGGCAAAGTTGAAAATCAGATCGGACCGAAATTCGGTGTCAGAGGGAGTAATGTGTACTAAATGTCAAGTTCAATGCTTCAGCATTTAAGGCAGGACACGGGTCGGAGCTTATTTGCAAAAAAGTCGCGATTTTTGTGCGATATCAAAAATGAGATTTAGTCGGATTTGGAATCTATCATGTTCAAAGAGATTTTTGGACGAAATAACCCTCTTTCCCAATAAAAAAAGCATTTTAGGAAACCTTCTTTATTTGTTTTTGAGAAGAAAGCATCTTTTGTAGGAAAAATTGTCGTTTATTTACACATTTTCATCGATGTTTTCAACTCGACCGAGTGCGACTTGATGAATGTTCCACCCATCACCAGAAAGGTCTTGACCTCAACTATTGGAATCCCCTATCATAAATAGAGTATCTATGACGTCTTTCACGGGAAAACCCCAAACCTGGAGGCGTTCTTTGCCCAAATATGAATTCATTAGCGTTCCGGAATGTTCCGAGTGATCTGATTGGCTCCGACGTAGAATCCGAAGTGTGCGGTGGCGCTGATTGGCTGCTCATGTAAAGGGACACGCACGCGCATGCGCACAACTTACTTCCTGCACGTGTTCTGTCTGACAGTTCATTTGACATTTCACTTAGTTTTTCACATGTTTTCATCAGTTTTTCATAATTTCTTGGCATTTTCGACGAAAGAATGCCTTCCAAACGGAAATACAAATGGACAGCGAGTAATTCATTTGGTAAAAAGCGCAGGTACACCAAAACGAAAGGTTTTGCTGTAAAAAACGATCTCGCTTGCAGCTTGGTGTTAGTGACTCTCACTCTGATTATGATGAGAATAACAATGCTTGTGCTTGTGCTTCTATCTCTGTATCCGTCCCGTCTACTGCTTCATGTGCTTCTGTCATGTCTGTACACTCAGCTGCACCTGTGTCTTTGTCTTCACCTGGGCTTGCAAGGATGCCAGATTTAGATTCTAGCTCAGATTTAGATCAGGGTAGTAGTGACAATGACTATGAGTCGGAACATGCACTCAGCATGGATGTGGTTGAGGATCCGCAAGGGGATGACAATGTCGACAGTGTCAGTGATCCCACTGTGATCACTGGACCGGCACCTCCACCTCAAGATGATGATGGTATAGATGACATAGATGAGGACGTGACATGGGAGGATGTCCAGCGTTTGTCTGCGTCGCGGAGAAAGATCAAGGGTTATTTCGGAAATAAAATCATACCGCCCCCCAAAAAACCAGACATCAAGAGGTTTAGTGCTGATGATATTGGGTCGTACAGATTGGTGGATCCTGCGTGCATTACTCGCCTCATACAGACTAGTAATCTGATTTGCCCACTGTGTAGGTTTGAACCCTCTTGCGTCATCATACGGGAACATAAAAAACTCGGGCTCTCCACTCGGTGGTCAATTTATTGCGAGGACTGTAAAAAGGATCTTCCCAATGGAACCAAGTACGGTTTCACATACACATCTGCACGACTTGGAGACACCTACGCGAACAATGTTGCATTTGATGTGAATTTACGCACAACACAGGCAACTCGGGAGGCAAGCATAGGGTTTTCAGGATTTGAACGTTTTGCTGCCACTGTCAACATGCCCACACCTATGCATCTGAAGACATACCAGGGGTATCAGCCGAGACTGTTAGCAGCTGCCGAGGGAGCCTCACGAGAGTGTATAGATAGGGCTGTGGAGATTGTGAAGCAACTTTATTTCGATGTTTTTGGGTTGGGGCCAAAGCGCGGATGCCTGAATTATGACATCGATGTCTCTTTTGACGGATCCTGGATGACCAGAGGAAGGCGCATGGCATCGCACATTGGTACAGGTTTTGTTATAGAATTATGTTCTGGTCTAGTTGTGGACTATGTTGTTCTGTCCAACTACTGTAAAGCCTGTGCCATTGGGCCAAAACCAGACTCTGATGAGTATGAGGAATGGTGGCAGAAGCATCAACCAGATTGCGACAAAAATATTGCTTGTACGTCACATTCAATGGAAAGCGAAGCTGCCCAGATTCTCTGGAAACGCTCTGTAGAAAATGAAATGGCCAGGGCCATTGTGCTCACCTCATGTGGAGGAAAGATGGATAAAGAGCATGGTCTTGTGTCATGTAGTGTTAGGTTTGATGTAGGTCCAAGCAATTACAATTTCCCCAAAATGGCCAATTTACAGTACATTCGACCTCTGTGACCTTGAAAAGTAGGTCAAATCAAAGAAGACCCGGGTGACACATTGAATGGTTGTTAGAATTAGATGTACCTATGATATAAAATTGGTGCCAATCGGGCAAGTCATTACTAGGAATAATGGCATTTTGAAGAATTTAGGATTTGACCCCCTCCCTGGAGGCCAAACGGCAAATCAGATCGCACCAAACTTCGGTACCTGAGATCACCTGACCAAGGGGTACATGTGTACTTAATTTGTGATCAATAGTCATTGCAGTTAAGAAACGTGCCATAGTTACGGCCCGACGGCGAATTTACGCCATTTGACCTCTGTGACCTTGACAAGTAGGTCAAATTAAAAACCTGTGTGACATATACTGTATGGTGGTTAGATGTACCCATGATATCAAATTGGTGGCAATCGGGCAAGAAGTTAAGGAATAATCACATTTTTAAGGTTTTTGGATTTTGCCTCCTGCTGGTCAAGTGGTGAATCATATTGGACCAAACTTCGGTCCCTGAGATCACCTGACTAAGGGGTAAATGTGTACCAAATTTGGTATCAATAGTCATTGCAGTTTAGAAACGTGCCATCGTTACATCCTAACGGCCAATTTACACCATTTGACCTCTGTGACCTTGAAAAGGAGGTCAAATCAAAAACCCGGAGGATATATGATGCACCTTTGCTAGAAGTACCTACCATATTTTTTTCAAAATTTCATGACTACTATTAAGGGAGATATTGCATATTTTCACTTTTAACGTTTGGCCCCCTGGTGGCCAAACCATGAAACAAATCGGACCGAAATTTGGTCTCCCAGGTGTCATTACATAAGGGTACGTGTGTACCAAGTTTAAACTCAATAGCTCTAACAGTTACGAAACGTGCCCTGCTAACGGACGACGGACGACGACGACGACGACGACGACGGACGACGGACGCCACGGTATGGGATAAGCTCACCTCTGCTAAGAGGTGAGCTAAAAATGGACTACAGTACACTACGTTCCTGGGTGATGGGGATAGTTCTTCCTTTGATAAACTGAATCAACTCGAAGTATATGGGCCAAGGGTGGCAATAAGGAAGGAAGAATGTGTAAACCATGTCAAGAAGAGAATGACAACGGCACTGAACAACCAGATCGAAAGGCAGAAAGCTGCCAAGGCTCCTATCGGTGGGAGGGGAAAGCTCACTAAGGACTTAGTGAAGCAACTCTCGTCATACTATGGCTGGGCAATCCAGAATAATCCAGATGATACCGAAGGCATGCGACAAGAGATAATGGCTGGACTTCACCATACCATCTCGTGTGATGCAAACCAGATGCATGACTATTGCCCAGATGGAGTAAATTCCTGGTGCAAATACAAAAAAGCTCTTGCCAATGGGGAAGATCCACCCCCTTGTCCAAAACCCAAAATGTTCCCTGCTGTCCAAGATGTGCTACTGCCCATATATGAGAGGCTGTCGACTCCGGAACTCCTCAACAGGTGCAAGAGGGGCAAAACATCAAATGCCAATGAGTGCATTCATTCCACACTATGGAAACGAGTTCCAAAAACGAAGCACTGGTCATTGAAGACAGTTGAGGCAGCTGCAGCATCAACTGTAGTTGCTTTCAATAAAGGAAACACTGCAGATTTGGATGTGCTGGACAATATTGGTCTCAGTCCAGGCGAGCATACTCAAGTTCATGCTCATAGGGAAGATGAGAAGAGGATGACGAAATGTGACAAGAAGCATTCAGAGTCTGTGAAAGTCAGGAGGAAGGAGCTAAGACGTGCGGAACAGAGGCAAACTGCTCATCTGGCTAGAGGCGAGGGTGTGACGTATCAATCTGGGAAGTTCTAGATAGATGAAACTGTGACTGACAATACTCCAGGTGGCTGTACATATGTATTATATATTTCTTTGGCAAATGCAATTTTATCAATGTTATTGTTGAATTAGCGAACATTTCTAAGTTTATCAGGTTAGAAAGACATTGACCAAAACATTTTTGTGAGAGAAAATTATGCAGGGGCATTGTTCTAAGGTTGTTTCTAGACTGTACATAAGTTAGAGGATTGTTTATGACTGTTTCACAGAATTACATGAACTTTGAAAGTGAAAGAACTTCAAAAACGTAAATTCGAACTTTGAACGCGAATTACTCAGAACTAAGGTAAAAGGCACACATAGCAAAACTATACCACATACCATTTTTTTCTTTCTTGACTGGGGCTCATGAAACTTTCAGGATATGTTCTTTGGAATGTCTACTATGCAATCAGCTATGATAGCTTGGTTTGATTTTCCCGGGTTTCAGTATATAAGGCCTAATAGGTGGCACTACCCCCCCAAAAAATTTGCTCCTTGGATTTTAGGCTGGAAATGAGGTACAAACTTCCAAATAGTCCCTGTAAACTAGCTGATTGCATACAGCAGGTCTTTCTACACCATACTGAACTATTTGCAGGGGTCCCAAACAATTAAAAAAAAAAAGGTATGTGGCGTAGTTTGGGGGGTCCAAATTCAAGATGGCCACCGTAACCTAGCAACCAAGGGAGGTGGGCCAAATTTGGTGGTATTTTTGGAATCAGGGATGGCCCATGAGTACACCCTGCAAATTTCATTCAATTCCATCCAGAAATAAAAAATCATATTTTCCGACCCATGTCCCCCCTTAAGAAACATGCCACAGTTACACTCAAACAGCCAATTTATGCCATTTGGCCTCTGTGACCTAGAAAATTAGGTCAAATCAAAAACGCATATGATATGTGATAATTATATCCTTGCCTGGAGTACCTACCACAAAAATTTCTGCAAAAACGAGTCACTTATAAGAAATATATTGCATTTTTTAGGTATTAGCTTTTAGCCCCCCTGGTGGCCAAGTCGAGGCTCGGCCATAAAAAACTTAGCGAAAACGAGATATCGCACTTTTTAGGTTTAACTTTTGCAGAATCGGATCGAACCGAAAGTCAGAGGCAGAGGTCACCTGACCTGGGGGGTTATGTGTACAAAGCCATGGTAGTTAAGAAACGTGCCACTGTTTTTGAAACAGGATACAGACGACGACGGACGACGACGACGACGAGGGACAACGACGACGGACACTGCAGCGTTGTAAAGACTCCCCTACAGTGAGCCAAAAAAGAGTAAGATAATGTAATACAATTGAAAAAGGAAAAACATTTATGAAAAAAACATTTTGCCCTGAAGTGGGATCAAACCCATAACCTTCGGAGTTACAAGAGCGCGAAATTCAAATCAAGTTAGAAGTAGGTCAACGCAGATACCCCAATAGTATCAATCAAAACGATTCCAATTTTATATCAAAACCTAACTTGCATGCGGACTTCCTCAATTTCATTTCAAGCCTCTATCTATTTGAATAAAGTGACAAAGAATTTGTAATTTACGCTTCTAGCCCCCCTGGTGAGAAGAATTTAAGTTGAACCGTGCTAAATTTTCTGTCAGGGGAATTTCCTTGGCTGTTCTTCGTCATTTCCGGAATTGAAGTGCCTAGGTCTTAGTTACAAAACGTGCGTGCACGCATGTTGACGGATGGAAGGAGACACACCATTCTGAATAGTTATTTCACCAGCTGTGCTGACTTTCGTCAGCTGGGCTAAAACAAGTATCACCGTAAATGTAACAGGACAGACGCTTTACTGCGGTATTGTATAAGCTCATCAAAAAAGAAAACATATGTTGAAAAATAAGGACACGAGAAATAGTGATATGACAGACACTACCAGAGGTGAAGACATGGTTAAAACCAGTATCCCTGTAGTTGTAACATGACCAGACACTGCGCTATTGTATCAGCTCACCGGACACTCGAGTTAAAGGCACATGGTTACCATACCGATTATGTTCATGAATGAAATAGTCAGTTTTAAAAAATATTCAACTGTCATTTGTTGCAATGACGCACATGTAACACCATGTAAATGGGTCATGCATCGTAGCAAATTGCGCCATGACGGTGTCAAATGAAAATTTCGCTCTACCATCGTGAAGTGGTTGGTATTTACATTCTTTTTAAAGTATTTTTCGTTTGGAAAATTGATATTTGCATCTACATTAAAAAACTGCCAACTTTCACAAGATTTTACAGTTCACCATGCTTTTCCCCCTGACTTCAACCATTTTGGTAAACTCCCCGAACTAATTCCACTCTGGTTGGTTTCAGTTTCACCCCACTGGTTTTTGTTTCGCCAAGTATACCTTTTGCAGTAAACTTGGCTCTTCTAATTCATGAACATATTTGCCTACAAACAGTAAATCATTTGCCCCAGCAATTGAAACATGAGACACTAATACTGCACAGTGACACCCAAAAACTGACATTATATCTGAATTGAAATAAATGGAATATTGAAGGCATCTATATGAAGTAACGTTAAAGTGCATTGCAGAATGCCCATTTATCAAACTTTAACCAGTTTGTAAAACCCCTCTGAAAATGCCACTCAAGCAAGAACTTTAATCGTCACAAGAAAAAAAGCCAAGACCACAAAGAAATGACCCTTGCTGCGGATTGCACTAACACTGGTACAGTTGGTCCCCTAAGAGCTAAAAACCTATACAGTGCTGTTCCCCATGCCAAAAAGCATAATTCCGCACTTCGACACTATACACAAGTTCCTCATTTACATGTCTATGTTACTGCTCATAGGTTATGCCTTTGCCTTAACCTCGAATTACCTCTTGATAACGTCACCAGTCTACTGTATCAATATATGATTACAAAATACAGTAGAACCTCTCTTACCGGACACATCTCTAATAAGGACAACCTCTCTATCA
This sequence comes from Lineus longissimus, assembly GCF_910592395.1. Classification (NCBI taxonomy): domain Eukaryota; kingdom Metazoa; phylum Nemertea; class Pilidiophora; order Heteronemertea; family Lineidae; genus Lineus; species Lineus longissimus. The sequence goes on along the minus strand of NC_088323.1, from coordinate 8,190,599 downwards.
TGGACACTTGTTTTAGTCCCAAATTGGTTGCTTTCATTCAATTTGACCTCTCTAATCAGGACACCTCTCTATAAGGGACAGCACTTTTCACCCGCCGGTGTCCTTAATAGAGAGGTTCTACTGTACATGAACAAGGTGTCGGACTAGAATCATCACTTACAGGTAGAGGCAACATAAGATAACTTGGCGACATCACATCAATTCAGTTGTATGTGAAAGGTCAAGCTATGCCTTTTTAAGGAACAGGAAATGATGATTTGTTGATTTGTTGATTGTCAAAGTAATCGCTCACCAATCACAATAGAGGAATCTTTGTTCATTTCCTTGATTTGTCAGCAGCTGAGAAGCTGTGTGATTGGTATGAAGTACCTGGTTTTGAGAGTTTCAAATAAACATGCGGTCCATGTGCTTTATAAATGAGTGCATGTAAACTGCGGAATTTCCCTTTTCATCGACAAAAATACATACAAATTCTAATACAAATGCAATAATTTGAGCATAAAGGATTCAAAAATATATTGAGATGCACTTTACTTAAACATGTTGAAGAATCATGGGTGGGCGTCTGGTTATACGTTCTGTAAAGATCCTGGCTTATGGATGACACGTGCTCTCTTCATCGGGAAACGGAAGAACAGCAATAGTTGCAAAAATCCCAAAACTGTCCCGATCATATTTGGCACCTGAAAATATAGCGTTGATTGATCAGAGGGGACACAACAAACTTAACACAAATTGCTGACTCTAAACATAAACATTATAACCAGGAGGCTGTAGGTTCGGCGCTCAGATCGTTCAGCACTGTTTCATCTTTGTGTCCTTGGGCAAGGCACTTCACCCTACTTGCTTCTCTCCACCAAGGTGTAGAAGGGTACCAGACTTGCCTGGGAAGTTGACCTGCGATAGACCAGCATCCTATCCTTGGGAGTCAACTCCTAGATGTTAATGCAACAGAATCCGGGATAAGCTCTGGCCGGATGAGCTGTTTTTCGTGACTTAGGCAACAGCCCAGCCGACTCTAACTTTTTGAACATCAGAACATTATACTAGGCCACGCGCTTGGTGGTAATTTTCATGTCTGTGAAATGAAATGAATCTGTGTCACCTACCTGAAGGAATCTGTCTTGTCGTAACACACCGTACAACGACCACTCAACTCCAACTATCACATTAGCTATCACCAACGGGAATGACATCACACCTGAATTTTTGGTCCTTATTACCTCAGACTGAAAGAGAAGCAAACCTGATGAACTCATGCGATGTCAAAACCAGGCAAATGCCACAGAACAAAAGTTTTTAAAAAGGGACAATATAGGCAGCAGCTAGGCAGGTAAGATAAAGTTACACAAAATCGTCAATAGGGGTCTCTCACATTTCACAGTACGTCGAAATGATTCACACTTGTACGAGGAATATATTTAGTGCTGAATCAGACATGACCCAGTGCCCTGATATATTAGTCACCTGAAGATGACCAAATTAGCCCTTCTGCTCCTGCCTAAAGTCCCCCTTTAAGGCCAAGCCCATTCTTTGAAGGGTCTTTAGCTTTCCCTTCAAAATATTCCAGCTTTTATCAAAAGGTTTTGGGGTCATGGTTATCTGTATGCAGGCCAATACATGTCTATTTGGCTTTTTTGGAAATTGGAGCATTCCTCAAACTGCATGAACTGCATGTGAATGTACAGTGAGAGGTAAAACATTTTAATACAACTCCTCAAAGATGTGAGAGGCGGTTTTCAGTTGGATGCTGGATATGCTTTGAGAGGTGGTTGGCCATGACACTGAGAGGCGGGAGATGCCCACAGCGGTTGCAGCTGATTCCACAGGGTGGAAATGACTGAAATCAAATCAAACAACCAGAGGTCAGCTGGTCGGCATGTCCTCTGTCAGCTGTGGAGCACTGACAAAATCCATAGATCAACACAGAATGGGAACAAAGCAAAATGGTAGGGAGAGGGCCAACATGATTTTTACGAGATGGGTGATGGAGGCGATTTGGATTCATAAAACCCACCAACATGAATTGAGACAAAGGGGGCTACAGACTAAGTCACGTGTGGGATCGGAGTCTAGCCGATATGACATCTAGCGGTCAGACGTCTAACTTCTGAAGAAGAATGGTGTAACCATTTGAAACGTCAAGGTGATGATTTAAAGGTGGACTATAGGCAGTAGCTAGGCAGGCAAGATACAGTTACATGAAGTCGCCAAAAGGGGTCTCTCACATCTAACAGTATGTCGAAATGATTCACGCTTGTACATGGAATATATTTAGTGCTGAATATGACATGACCCAGGACCCTTACTGTGTCACCTGAAGATGGCCAAATTAGCCCCTCTGCTCCTGCCTATAGTCCCCCTTTAACATTGATCATGTAAAAACTAACTTTTTTATCGTTTCATTGGATAACAAAAATCATGACTACAGGTAATCCTCCTCTGCTTAGTGATAAAAAACTTCTTCAGGAATATAAGTTAAAGTAATCGTCATACTAGCATGAGTGTTGTCAGTGAGTCTTCTACAAGGTGGCCCAAAATTATTTTCCCTTACACAATGGATACACAATAGAATTCTATTGTGCAAGGGAAAATAATTCTGTGCCACCCTGTAGCTAGTGATATGAACTAATTTTGGTTTGACTGCCATGAAAAATTACAAAAATGGCTTTATACTTACAACGGATGATAGTGGTGAACCATAGGACACCACACTCATAGAACAGCAGTATAAACCTAGGCGTCGTTTAGCTAACTCGGGGTCAGTGAGTGAGCGTATATGCATTAAAATGGGAAAAATGGCTAATACTCCTATCAACATCTGTCGATGTAATGAACTCTGAAAATAAAAAGACATTATAAATTAGGCTACATAAATTTGCATAACAAAACCCATTATTTTTGGTAATTTCATTCATAAAAGCATGTGTTTCAAATGATACTTTGATTCACAATGCAAGGATTCTAAGGTAGACCGGCAGCAGTTCAGGCAAGGATGGATGTACATAGGTGTTGTCCTCAAAATCCAAACATCCTCTGCTACAAAAGGTTCAATGCCAGACATGGACACTTCATATCATAAGTGAGCGTGGACAACTTTATTTGCCAAGGCCTTTGATGTAAATATGAAGACCACTGCACACTGGTGTGTTTTTTTGAGTGGACATATCACAGGAGTGGTTGTCTTGGCTTGAAAGAAAACCCAGAAGACCACATGACATTATGATATTAGGGCAAGGACGTCACTCCAGCCCACCAAAACAATGACAACGACGTCACTGAGAGGTTCTACGTCGCTGAGACTGAGAGCACGTGCTTGCAACCTCCTCCCACATCAAAGGCAGTCTCTTGGCCACTTGGCATCCAACCATAGTAGTGTGCAACAAAACTCGCAAACAGCAGAATGCAAAATAAGAAGAGGATGTAACAATGTGTACCGGCCCTCTTGTACTTACTTTTTGGTTGGTGTATGAGTAATATACAGTCATATAACAGAACTGTAAACACATCCCAAATATATTGACAACTATCAGCGCTGTATCCTCTTTTAAAAAACCATATTTCAGCCAGACTGAGCAACTGAAATGAAGAATGACAACTCAGCCTTACAGTTTGGTTTGACCTGGTAACATTGTCCAAATCGCTAGTTCGATCCTCGGGACAAGAAATAGACCCAAGCATCAGAGGTCTGTCGCGTGCCAAATCGTCAGACAGGTATTGCATGTATGATATACTCTATGTCTAACCCTAACCCTAAAGCTGACCCTAACCCTAACCCGGCTACCCCCTAACCCCTAACCCAGCAATCTGATTGGCTCCGACGATTTGACACTAGCGTAAGGACGAGGAGGCCGAATTCATTTTTTATCGGAATACCAATCGGATAATCAGATAAACCACCAAGAATCGGCTTTGCTATCGACACTTTTTATACCAAACCAAGAGGTTTTTAAATTGTTATCTCGTCAAAACCTCTGAGGTCAAAATGAGTTTAACACATAATCCTTTATGAAAATGAGTTCATTGTAACCAAGGTTTTTCAGAATCAACCTTCTCTACTCCTGCATCTTTTCCAAACCACATGTACACTCACCTTGAGAACATGGCCAGAAATGGAAAGAACTGGACGTCAGAGGAACTACCTTTTTGAACAATTTGCTTGCATATGGTTCTGAAAAACGAAACTAACTCCATAAGTTCAACGCATAGAGAGATGCAATATCTGATTTCTTCTTCATAGCCAGGTACAGTAGAGCCTCCCCTTGCGGACACCTCTGCCAGGCGGACACCTCCGCATTACGGACATGTTCGTTAAGTCCCGATTTTTTTCTAAGTCATTTGCTTTAACCAAAACCTCGGTAGGGCGGACACCTCTCTACTCGGAATTGCGGACACGGCCATGGTGACTTTTTAGTTCAATCACCTCACAATTACGGACAGTAAACAAAAACAATGGCTTCCCGTGTTCACTTAGGCAGTCGATTAGACCTAACAGGTGAGAAGTTTGCATAATTGATGAACATAATTAGACACTAAGTTCAGTTAATTGGAGTGGAGTGAATTTAATGTCTGTTTATTGTTTAATTATCTTCACTGTGCATCACATTGTCAAGCTACTGTATATTGTAACATTAATTGCAGTCCATTGAGTTGTTTATCCCCTTGTGCTCTAATAACAAGTATTACTATAATGATGTACGCTGTCTCAGTGTTCTCGCCAGGCCATTTAAACAGGGCGCTAGCGCCCCGTTTAAATTTGAGCAATGAAAATGCGCCCCGTCTAAAATTAGCCCGCCCTGTTAAATTTGCAGCCGCCCTCTTTAAATTCACCTCCGCCATGCTTAAATCAAAGCCAATAGTTACACAAACACAGCCGTAAATATCGCATATAAACAATCCGCCGTCACTCAACGATCATTATCCCACCGCAACCCGACTGCCAGCCATCTCAATTACCCGGTACGGCAGTACTGCCAGTAGGGCCTACTACCATTACTATCCTCGTGTTCCGGCAGACGACGGTCAGCCAATCACAATCACCCGTATCCTTGGCAACGAGGTCAAGGGAGTGGACAAAAGCGCACCTGTACGATCGGCTAGCGGCAGAGTGGGGGTGGTTGTTTTTAATTATGATAAAAAGAGTGCTTGAAGGTGTGCCACGGGTGGATGATAATAGCTGTTGGCGTAAAATCAGCAGTCTCTTTCAATTGATATACAGGGTACAACGGGATCAAACGAGAAGATATGTGAATTTTATTTGGCTTGGCGGGTGAAAAATCCGGCAAGGCGGTTAAGGATGGCAACTTGGCGGGCGAGTCACTGGAAATTTTCGGGATGGCGGCCTACGATCTACGCTTGTAGAGGCACCAACGCCCAGTCCCATGGGTGTCCGCATTAGAGAGGTTGTACTGTTTAGTTAGCAAGTCTACACAAACACAGGGGTAGGCCTGGTACAGCTCGAGCTCTTATCTCTTATGAGAAAAGTTGATTAATTGACATTTTGATGCATCAGGATGGAACGCCACCAGCTTTACTCTTTACATTTGGTGTTCACCTGTGTACATTGTACATGATGTACATTTAATACATCATTGAAAACCATTACCCTATCACTACTTGAATGGTACTGTACCCCTGGCCCACACCAGAATAGACCGGGCGGCCTGGTCTACCAACCTGGCTTTAAAGGCCAGAACTCCAGGTATCTTGCCATTTCCTGCTGTAAGATGCTTTCAAAAGTGCACCTAACAATTTATACAATACAGAAAACCCCATGCAATTTGCTCCATCGATTTTGAAGATATAGCCATTTATGTTTTTGACAACTAGATTACCTAATCAGGTTAGCAACTGGCTTGCTATTTAACCAAATATAGATACTGCACACTCTCTTTCAGTACTTGTAGTAAACTCCACACCGCAGGCTGTGTTCACGTCTGATCTTTCAAGATGATATAGCTTTTCGGCATTTTGTTACATCAGTGGTGCTCGTTGGGTTTTTTGTGCACTTTTATTAATGACTATTTGTGATCCGATTTGGAGAACAATAATGGATACATACATGAGGAGTAACTTGAGAGTAAGTAGCTCGGTATAGAATAGTTTTCGGAAGTTTTCAATGCACCGTCTGCCTGTTGAAGTCGCTCAAATTTCACCATTCCAGAGTCGAGCTGACCAAGTTTCAGCACTTAATTATAGTTCTCTAAGACGTCATAGATATCATATTACTGTGGCTGAACGATGGAACTCGGGGAGAATTTAGCAGCACGCATTACTGTGGGCCAGTAGTACGCAGTTCATGGACCTGGTATACCGGTTGCAAGGCAGAGCGCCTCTCAACGCCTCCAATGAAAACGACAAACACAACCCCCGCAACAGAGTCAGTGTGGTTTAAGGAATTGATACCGAAGTGGAGATATTGGTTTTCTAACCCAAATCGCGAGGGTGGAGCTAAAATGTAGACCGACACCGAGACGTAGCCGAGGTTTTGGTCAATATTTTACCTTCACCCGAGCGGTTTGGGTGAGAGTGAGACAATCAATACCAACAGTGAGGTATCAATTTCTATTCTAAAACATCTCAAATCAAATATTGAATAATGTGGTTTTAAAAGCTTTTTGCATTTTGCACCAACCCTAGCAGTAAATGGTTGTCTCACACAAACCTCTGTGGTGAGAACGATGCTAAATCCATTATGAAAATGAAATATTCTCACTAGGGTGTTTTAGATATATCCAACTTTAAAACAGATGTGTTAACCTATGTGTGCATGTGTAACAATAGATAATTTGTGACACAACCCTGCTTTCCCTTATTTGGGCTAATTTAACTGTGATCTATCGCATATGTGTGACAACAAGAGGCCCAAGGGCCTGGCGCTCAGCTGAAATGGATAGGTGAAGGCAAGGGTGTGTCGGTACCGTTATTATGAGGCAACAAAGAAGATAAAGAGTTGGTTAACAAAATGAACTTTATATGGTGCGGCAGATATTTGATGCCTTTCGGCAGATATTTGAAGCGCCTTGCGGCAGATATTTGTTGCCTTGCGGCAGATATTTGATAACGCTCTCCAGGAATGGAAAGCAGTAAAACGAGTAAGCACACCTTACTCTGAATGTGGGAACAGCAAGTGCTTTCCTGGACTTGAAATGTGCCAACGACTCCTCTTGCAATAACCAACAACAGTTAATCTGTAAATGAAATGGCCAGGGCCATTGTGCTCACCTCTTCTGAAGGGAACTTGGATGAAGCATTAGCATGGTTTTAAATGTAAGAAAGAAATGAAGTAATGTTTTACAATGAAATTACATGAGAGATAAAATAATGCGCAAGTTGAATTTAATTGAGGTGACTACAGGTATGACAAAGCAGAGTAGACAATTTTGTGATCTGACCAGTAATTGTCTATTATATCGACCAAGTCAATAGTGGCAGATGGAGTAGGATTGGTGAATACAAGGTCCCATTTGGACTGATAGCTGGTGGTGTTTTTGGACACGTTTTGTCTGAAGTTATATGCTTGAAACATAAAGGTTTCTAACTTTGCATTATAGTTTTCACCTTCACCTATTGATTTCATGTTAAAATCACCCATAACAATGTATTGTTCCTTCGGTTCATAAGATGAGTACTGTGTTTATTTTTCAAGATGGCTGCCTGGCGGCCCCCGGGTGGCCAAACTAAGAATTTTTCAAGATGCCCGCCTGGCACCCATATTGGCTATCACATTTGATAAAAAATCAAGGATTTAGTAGAGAGTACATAGATATACATCCAGATCAAATTTGGTTGCAATGCGATCATTAGTTTCGGAGTAATAGTACTGTGTTTATTTTTCAAGATGGCTGCCTGGCGGCCATATGTGATGTCCGAACGGCCGAAATTTTAGGGGTGGAATAGACAATCCCCAGATACATGTCCACACTGGTTTAAAACCTTCTAGCTAAAATAGATAGGAAACATGCTACTGTTCAGTGAATCAGCAAACTTTGACCTCTGTGACCTTGAAAAGGAGGTCAAATCAAAAACCCGGAGGATATATGATGCACCTTTGCTAGAAGTATGGTGCTGCTCCCCAATTTCGAGTCATCCCCAATTTCGCGAAAACCCGTTTTTTCCCGTTTTCTCGCGCGTCACTTCGTTTCCAGAGAAGAAATTTTCTGATTTTTGATTTTCATTTCGTTCCGCAAAGAAAGCGCCCAAAATGCGTCCTAAACAGGCAAGCAAAACACTGGGTCAATACCTAGGATCATGCACTACACAGAAACACAACAATCAGTCGCGCATGCGCAATACCCGCGAAAATGGGGGAGCCGATTCGGATTTGTTTTGGTCTGCATCGATCTTTCAGTGAGCGATTTCAAGATTAATTCACGCTTAAAACATCCACGCAGCACCCCAGATATTTCGTTATTGATCTCAAATTTCGTAATAAATAAGCTTTTGCGTGTATGGAATCGCTGGAAGCTAGTAAATCTGCACTTAGTGATAAGACCCGCGAAAACTGGCTCCTACATGATACCAACCATATTTTTTTCAAAATTTCCCGACTACTATTAAGGGAGATATTGCATATTTTCACTTTTAACGTTTGGCCCCCTGGTGGCCAAACCATGAAACGAATCAGACCGAAACTTGGTCTCCAAGGTGTCATTACATAAGGGTACATGTGTACCAAGTTTCAACTCAATAGCTCTAACAGTTACGAAACGTGCCCTGCTAACGGACGACGGACGACGACGACGACAACGACGGACGACGGACGCCACGGTATGGGATAAG